>NW_015505859.1:920572-944783 GCF_001515645.1 Sinocyclocheilus grahami
GCAAGAAACTGAACAGTATTTATATCATTTTTTACCTCTGATTTTCACCGCAATGTCCGAACTGTCCTGAGCGCATCCTGAGCGCATTCAACAGCCAGCGCTAGCTGTGTCTCATTTAGAAGGCTGCACCCTCCGGAGTTCGAATCCTCTGGAGGTCGCATCCTCTGTAGGATGCATATACGAAGTGTCCTCAACCTAGAATTAAACGAGACGGCCTTCGTAGGACGGGCGGAGAAGGAAACCGGAAGTATCACGTTGCTATGCCAACACATTTAGAGCATCGTTGCGCTCTCACAATACTTAAATGAAGGAAAATTATTTCTAAATTTGGAAAGTAATTTGAAAAAAATGTTTGAGGAGCTGAAGCGTACCTACAGCCGGCATCTATTAGAGAAAAAAAGGAGGAGGATATTAAAAACAAAGTTTATCCGTTTTTACCGAGGCGAATTAAGGTAAGTTGTAAACACCACGTCTGCCTTCGTAGGACAGGCGGAAAAGGAAACCGGAAGTATCACGTTGCTATGCCAACACATTTAGAGCATCGTTGCGCTCTCACAATACTTAAATGAAGGAAAATTATTTCTAAATTTGGAAAGTAATTTGAAAAAAAAATGCTTTTACTTGTTTTATTTTGTTCAATGTTTGAGGAGCTGAAGCGTACCTACAGCCGGCATCTATTAGAGAAAAAAAGGAGGAGGATATTATAAACAAAGTTTATCCGTTTTTACCAAGGCGAATTAAGGTAAGTTGTAAACACCACGTCTGCGCTTGTGTGTACGTTACATCGGCCGGCGCCGGCATTTTTCAAATTAACAACGGTTGTTCACGGCGACGCAAAGAATTGTGGGTTATCTGTAGCAGCGAAGGATACACCTCATGCATCCTCCGAATTCCTGTGAAAGAAGGTCACATTCGAAAGGTCGCATTCGGAGTGTCCTACTTGCTTTTCTGAAATGATACAGCCTCGATGACGTATGCAGCCTTTGATTGCGACCTCCGGAGGGTGCAGCCTTCTAAATGAGACACAGCGGCACTGCCTGACTCGTCTTCTTCTTCTTCTTGCTTTACGGTGGATCGCAGACTTATAAGTGCATTACCGCCACCTATCTCTCAAATGGACCATTGACACTCTATCTAAAATCTCAATTAGGAGTGTCAATGGTCCATTTGAGAGATAGGTGGTGGTAATGCACTTATAAGTCTGCGATCCGCCGTAAAAAACGATAAAAAACGATATAAATACTGTTCAGTTTTTTGCACAAAAAGACAAATCGTTTAGTGTCTTTTCACATCAGTGTATCATCAGGAGCCGCAGGGTTTAATTTGGTTTTGTTTGTGTATGTTTTATGACTCTCAAAGCCGTGATTCCCATCCACTGACATTATAGGACTGACAGACTGCAACGGTTTGAGCTAAAAATCTCAGTTTGTGTTCTACTGAAGAAACAAAGTCACCTACATCTTGGATGCCCCGGGGGTAAGCAGATAAACATCAAATTTTAATTTTTGGGTGAACTATCCCTTTAAGCAAATCTGTGTATGGGCCAAGTCTTGGTTGTAATGCGGCACACGCAAGCAAACAGCGAATTTGTTATGATTAATTTAGTGTGGGATCCGTCTCTCTAGCTCAGTTTCAGAACTGGGCTTGTTTTGAACACTGGTTCACGACATGGGCGTTCCCAGGTGGCTTAGCTAGCTTAACCAGGCAAGATCATGCTGCTTAACCAACTTTATAAGTGAAGTTGTGCTTGTGAACTACCCTGACCAGCACCAAATCTGCACTTATCAGCATGAAAACTTGAATTAATATTTTGAGTTTGATGTTAGCGTGTTGAAAGCTAACAGGATGATACACACATAGAAGTCCAATACACAAGTATTTTTTTCTCTTCTTTTTCAGTTAAAAATATATAAAAATCCTTGAAACAAGATATAATTTCTTGAGAAGCAACACAACATATTTTCTGAGATTTGGAGTGTTTTCGTCTTACTGCACTGGCATATATTTGTTGTTTTTTAAGCATAAATGAGTTAATAAACTGGCTTTTTTTCACTTGTTTTTTAAAATTCAATAATATTACATTTGAATTTTAATATCTTACCCAGAAGGAAACCGGAAGTATCACGTTGCTATGCCAACACATTTAGAGCATCGTTGCGCTCTCGCAATACTTAAATGAAGGAAAATTATTTCTAAATTTGGAAAGTAATTTGAAAAAAATGTTTGAGGAGCTGAAGCGTACCTACAGCCGGCATCTATTAGAGAAAAAAAGGAGGAGGATATTAAAAACAAAGTTTATCCGTTTTTACCGAGGCGAATTAAGGTAAGTTGTAAACACCACGTCTGCGCTTGTGTGTACGTTACATCGGCCGGCGCCGGCATTTTTCAAATTAACAACGGTTGTTCACGGCGACGCAAAGAATTGTGGGTTATCTGTAGCAGCGAAGGATACACCTCATGCATCCTCCGAATTCCTGCGAAAGAAGGTCGCATTCGAAAGGTCGCATTCGGAGTGTCCTAATTGCTTTTCTGAAATGAGACAGCCTCGATGACGTATGCAGCCTTTGATTGCGACCTCCGGAGGGTGCAGCCTTCTAAATGAGACACAGCGTGCCTGACTCGTCTTCTTCTTCTTCTTGCTTTACGGTGGATCGCAGACTTATAAGTGCATTACCGCCACCTATCTCTCAAATGGACCATTGGCACTCTATCTAAAATCTCAATTAGGAGTGTCAATGGTCCATTTGAGAGATAGGTGGTGGTAATGCACTTATAAGTCTGCGATCCGCCGTAAAAAACGATAAAAAACGATATAAATACTGTTCAGTTTTTTGCACAAAAAGACAAATCGTTTAGTGTCTTTTCACATCAGTGTATCATCAGGAGCCGCAGGGTTTAATTTGGTTTTGTTTGTGTATGTTTTATGACTCTCAAAGCCGTGATTCCCATCCACTGACATTATAGGACTGACAGACTGCAACGGTTTGAGTTAAAAATCTCAGTTTGTGTTCTACTGAAGAAACAAAGTCACCTACATCTTGGATGCCCTGGGGGTAAGCAGATAAACATCAAATTTTAATTTTTGGGTGAACTATCCCTTTAAGCAAATCTGTGTATGGGCCAAGTCTTGGTTGTAATGCGGCACACGCAAGCAAACAGCGAATTTGTTATGATTAATTTAGTGTGGGATCCGTCTCTCTAGCTCAGTTTCAGAACTGGGCTTGTTTTGAACACTGGTTCACGACATGGGCGTTCCCAGGTGGCTTAGCTAGCTTAACCAGGCAAGATCATGCTGCTTAACCAACTTTATAAGTGAAGTTGTGCTTGTGAACTACCCTGACCAGCACCAAATCTGCACTTATCAGCATGAAAACTTGAATTAATATTTTGAGTTTGATGTTAGCGTGTTGAAAGCTAACAGGATGATACACACATAGAAGTCCAATACACAAGTATTTTTTTCTCTTCTTTTTCAGTTAAAAATATATAAAAATCCTTGAAACAAGATATAATTTCTTGAGAAGCAACACAACATATTTTCTGAGATTTGGAGTGTTTTCGTCTTACTGCACTGGCATATATTTGTTGTTTTTTAAGCATAAATGAGTTAATAAACTGGCTTTTTTTCACTTGTTTTTTAAAATTCAATAATATTACATTTGAATTTTAATATCTTACCCAGTGTTGCTCAAGTAAATTTATTTTAAGGGTTTTTAAATATATTTTACAGAACAGCAAGTCAAAAAAGACTAATTAAAAACTTAAAAAGTACTTCTTTTTTTTTTTTTTACAACATATGCACACTAAATCTTGTTTTCCAGTCAAAATATCTTAAAATCCTTGAAACAAGATAACATGAGAAACAACATGACAAAAAAAATATTAATATTTTTTTAGGGAATACAAGTGTATTTTGACTGAAGTATATATTTATATTTTATTTTTTAAGCATAAATTAGTTTAAACTATTTCATATATTAAAAAACATTAAAAAAATACATTCACTTAAGTTTTAATATCTCATGTACAATATTGTTCAGGTAAATTCATCTTGTTTTAAGGATTTTTTTATATTTTTACTGACAAACAAGTCAAACAGACTAATTAAGAACTCATTAAGAAGTTTTTTTTGTTTTTTTGTTTTTTTACAGAGTATACACAATAATTTGGTAGAATTATATATTTTTTGTCTTGTGCTCCATGTAATTTATCTTTAAATCCTTGAAATAAGATAAAATTATGAGAAACAGCACAGCATTAGATATTAGGATATGTTTTCGGACAACACAAGAGTATTTTGTCTTACAGCACTAGCAGATTTTTTTTTCACATGATTTAAAGCTCTTTAATACTTAGGCTATATTAAAAATACATTCACTTAAGTTTTAATATCTTATGTTGCTCAAGTAAATTTATTTTGTTTTAAGGATGTTTAAATATTTTTATGGATAAGCAAGTTAAAAAAGACTAATTAAAAACTCATTAAGAAATCATTTGTGCAGTATATGCACAATAATTAGGTAAAATAGTCATTCTTTAATTAGATTGAACAATTTTATCAGTTCCTTACAGTATTTAATTAAACATATTTATAATCGACATTGTTCACTCACATCCTGGGAAAGCGTGTATTAAAATTGAACCGAAAAAAGGTACTGTATCCTGCTACATTTCAGCAAATGCTGTCTAAATAGGAAGCTTGCTAGGTTTTGGAACAGAGCTAACACTTCTCTTCTGTCTGTGCCTCCCGAAACTTTTCTGCAATGTGCATTTATTTAACGCATGGCTTATTTGTTTTTTTCCTGAAATATTGTAATGTGAATCACTGACACCCATGCCCTTTCTCTCCTCCTCCGATGTCACTCATTCTCTGCCTCCCTCTGTTATGGCTGGGCAGATGACACTGGCCCCCGATAACAATTAAAAAATAACAACAGCCATCATAAAGGCTGCCCGCTATTTCGACAGGCGCATCAATCCAGAGGCGCTCTCGTTTCTTCTCTTAATTAACCCTACTGATTGAGCGTGGCTCGCTGACCTTGCCACAGAGGAGAAAACGTTGAGGAGCACAACGTCTGTTCAATCAGAGCGCACCCTTCTGTGTTCCTCCGCATAATAGATCAGTTCAGAATCTGATTGTTAAGTCATGTCAGTGTAATCGAAGGTGCTTCTTGAGAATGCCAGATGAGATATGAGCACTTTAGCTAAGCTTTAATTTCTTCCAGAGAAGAGGAGGAGGAGGAGGAGGAGGAGGAGGAGGAGGAGGGAGGCAAATGTGTTCAGTAGCCCTCATGCTCTAAAAACCCATCTGGTAGGAAGTAGACAGAGGCTGCGTCTGAATACGGTATATGCATGCTTCCCTGCAGTTAGCAATTGCAATTACTGTTCAAACATTTGTTGTCAGTAAGATTTTATTATTATATTTTATAATATTTAATAATTGTATAAAATATTTTTATAAAATTTTTATTAAAAGATATTAAAAGCTATTTATTTTTTAAGTTTTAACTTAATTTTTACTTAAAACTAAAAAAATCTACTAGTTAGACAAAATATATTTGTATTTTTAAAAACAAGTCCTATGTCTTATGCTGTTGTTTCAAGGATTTTTTTTTGACATTTTAAATGAAAAAGACGACCATTTTTAAAATGATGCCTTACATGTTTAATTAGTCTTTTTTTTACTTGTTTGTCAGCAAAAATGTATATAAGATTTTCCATAAAAAATATGAAGCAGCACAAATGTTTTCAACATTGATAATAATAATAAATGTTTGTTAAGCAGCATATCAGCATCTTAGAATGATTTCTAAAGGATTACGTGACACTGAAGATTTAACATCACAGGAATTAATTACATTTGAAAAATTATTAAAATATAAAGCAACTATTTAAAATTGTAATAATATTTCAAAAGAATATTGTTTTTAATGTATTTTTGATAACATGATTGCAGGGAGCATAAGAGACTTCTTTTAAAAACTTTTGAATAACATGATGTTCAATGGCCTGTTTATTCATATTATTTAAATAGTTGTTTTTAATTATTTCCAGACAACATTCTTATCAACTGAGAAGTTAAAGAAATGACATTATGGCCTGGTTCCACAGACAGGGCTTAGGCTAAGCCATGATTAGGCAATAGTTCAATTAGGACATTTAAGTTGTTTTTATAAACGTGGCTTAGAAAAAAACATCAGTGGTGTGCATCTTGAGACAAAATAAAGGCACTGACATATTTTAAGATCTGTTAGTGCAAGTTTCTTTCAGTTGAAACAGCTCAGAATTACCTTTTAGTCTGGGACTAGACTTAAGCCTTGTCTGTGAAACCGGGGGTATGTAAAATAAGTTTTTACTTGCAATCTAAAAAAAACTGAATTAGTCAAAATATAATGACAATATTGCATTTTTGAACAGGCATTACAATGGGTTACCACTTGTGGTCCAAGGGGAATAGGTTTCTGTGAGGAACCAAATCTCATATTTATACTACATACCTACTGAACATACATCCATCAACAGTTGAGAAGTAAGTTCTTGATTGATTGAATTCAGTACGAGTGCACCCATGTTCTCTCTCTCACTTCCACGGACATGCACGAGAGCGAGGAAAAGAAACGAGATTGAGAAAAAAGCATCGGTGTCAGCAAAAGATTTATAAGAAACAGAAAAAGCATGTGATTCTAGACTGTATGTTTTTTTCTCTTCGCTGGAGGGTTTGAGTCTCTCCCCGTCTCCGTCTGTTCTTTCCTTTGATCTCTTTTTTCTATTTCGCTCCCATCACGAGTAATTCATCCCCATGAACACACAACAAGATAAACAGTTTGTGTTGTAAGCCATTATCTCTGTGAAAGTAAAACAACAGGCACAGGGAGAGGTACCAGGCGACAGGCGGTTGGAAAATGACTTCCTGTTTCTTCCCCTCGGGTTCTAAACCCAGACCGGACTCCGACACCTGCTGTGCGGCGGTATGTTTATTTATTTAGTGTGTTTATTTCTTTATTTTCAGCTTTATTACTCATGTTTTTTTCTGTTCGCGAACGTGTTTTTTTATTTATGCCCCTGGTTAGAATGCACAGTCTGTGCTGAGTCAAAAAATGAAAGCACATCGCAGATAGAGTAATAAATGAAAACCGCTTGCATCTGTGTGATCGGCTCCGCAGCAGGGCAGACGTGTGTGTGTGTGTGTGTCTCTGTGTGTGTGATTAGGTGTGCGGCCTGATTCCAGAGACACGGAGGCGTGAGAAACGGGAAGATTTGGAAATCGTGCTCGACAATTTTTTTGCTCTCATGTCGGCGAGCAGCGATGTCAAGCGAATCACGTACTTACAAACACACATACATTTTGTCTCATTTCATATGACATGATCAGCGACAATAAACACGGCGGGTTTTCCGAACCCAAGGAAAGCAAACTCTTTCCTGGTTTAACTCGCTTTTCTGAAGCACACTGACGTTATACAATAGATACATGGCAAGACCAAATCATTTGTTAAAATGATGCCTTACATGTTTAATTAGTCTTTTTTTTACTTGTTTGTCAGCAAAAATGTATATAAGATTTTCCATAAAAAATATGAAGCAGCACAAATGTTTTCAACATTGATAATAATAATAAATGTTTGTTAAGCAGCATATCAGCATCTTAGAATGATTTCTAAAGGATTACGTGACACTGAAGATTTAACATCACAGGAATTAATTACATTTGAAAAATTATTAAAATATAAAGCAACTATTTAAAATTGTAATAATATTTCAAAAGAATATTGTTTTTAATGTATTTTTGATAACATGATTGCAGGGAGCATAAGAGACTTCTTTTAAAAACTTTTGAATAACATGATGTTCAATGGCCTGTTTATTCATATTATTTAAATAGTTGTTTTTAATTATTTCCAGACAACATTCTTATCAACTGAGAAGTTAAAGAAATGACATTATGGCCTGGTTCCACAGACAGGGCTTAGGCTAAGCCATGATTAGGCAATAGTTCAATTAGGACATTTAAGTTGTTTTTATAAACGTGGCTTAGAAAAAAACATCAGTGGTGTGCATCTTGAGACAAAATAAAGGCACTGACATATTTTAAGATCTGTTAGTGCAAGTTTCTTTCAGTTGAAACAGCTCAGAATTACCTTTTAGTCTGGGACTAGACTTAAGCCTTGTCTGTGAAACCGGGGGTATGTAAAATAAGTTTTTACTTGCAATCTAAAAAAAACTGAATTAGTCAAAATATAATGACAATATTGCATTTTTGAACAGGCATTACAATGGGTTACCACTTGTGGTCCAAGGGGAATAGGTTTCTGTGAGGAACCAAATCTCATATTTATACTACATACCTACTGAACATACATCCATCAACAGTTGAGAAGTAAGTTCTTGATTGATTGAATTCAGTACGAGTGCACCCATGTTCTCTCTCTCACTTCCACGGACATGCACGAGAGCGAGGAAAAGAAACGAGATTGAGAAAAAAGCATCGGTGTCAGCAAAAGATTTATAAGAAACAGAAAAAGCATGTGATTCTAGACTGTATGTTTTTTTCTCTTCGCTGGAGGGTTTGAGTCTCTCCCCGTCTCCGTCTGTTCTTTCCTTTGATCTCTTTTTTCTATTTCGCTCCCATCACGAGTAATTCATCCCCATGAACACACAACAAGATAAACAGTTTGTGTTGTAAGCCATTATCTCTGTGAAAGTAAAACAACAGGCACAGGGAGAGGTACCAGGCGACAGGCGGTTGGAAAATGACTTCCTGTTTCTTCCCCTCGGGTTCTAAACCCAGACCGGACTCCGACACCTGCTGTGCGGCGGTATGTTTATTTATTTAGTGTGTTTATTTCTTTATTTTCAGCTTTATTACTCATGTTTTTTTCTGTTCGCGAACGTGTTTTTTTATTTATGCCCCTGGTTAGAATGCACAGTCTGTGCTGAGTCAAAAAATGAAAGCACATCGCAGATAGAGTAATAAATGAAAACCGCTTGCATCTGTGTGATCGGCTCCGCAGCAGGGCAGACGTGTGTGTGTGTGTGTGTCTCTGTGTGTGTGATTAGGTGTGCGGCCTGATTCCAGAGACACGGAGGCGTGAGAAACGGGAAGATTTGGAAATCGTGCTCGACAATTTTTTTGCTCTCATGTCGGCGAGCAGCGATGTCAAGCGAATCACGTACTTACAAACACACATACATTTTGTCTCATTTCATATGACATGATCAGCGACAATAAACACGGCGGGTTTTCCGAACCCAAGGAAAGCAAACTCTTTCCTGGTTTAACTCGCTTTTCTGAAGCACACTGACGTTATACAATAGATACATGGCAAGACCAAATCATTTGTTCACCGTCAACTACTGTCAGTCCGAGGAGTCGTGAATCTTCTGTGTGATTCAAATGATTCAGGTGGGGAATCCCATTCAGAACGTGATTCCCTAATGAACAAGCAGCTATACCTATAGCAGACCCTCTTCCCGAGAAAAAGAAAAAGAATGAATGAAAGAAGGAAAGAAGGATAGAACAGTTGTCCGCTCGTTTCGCCCTCCAATCTGTCGTTCTTGTCATCCCTCAATGATAGAGTCTGGATGTGAGCGAGTACTTCAGGAGGAAGTGTGTTTGCGTGTGTTGTGTAAGAGTGTGTGTGTGTGTGTGTATGACTGAGGGTTTCTACCCCCAGCGGAGAGCAATCAGCAGCAGAGCCGCGAGTAGGAAGTGAGGGATGGAGAAGGTGGAGGCTGAGCTGTGGACTCTTCCGGCCTCAGAGCCCAGGTTAGTGACTGTCGCCTTGTCTGAGAATGGAGGGATGACGTTGAACCCTCCTCCTCCTCCGGTTTGGTCTTCTTCCTCCTCCTCCTCTTCTTCCTCCTCATCTTCTTCGCTTTCAACCACCTTTTGGAAACAGAGAAATGTCTCTTTAATGGGGGTTATGCACAACAAATTTGTGTAAAACAGGACATGTCGCTTCCAGTTCAGGGGCCCGTTCTTCGTACGTCGCTTATTACATCCGAGATGAAATGTCACATCCAAGATGATATCATGATATCATGATGATAAAACTGGCTGTGTCTATAGTATTAAAGACTACACTCTAAAAAATGCTTTGGGTTTTAGTTAAAAAAAAAAAAGGGATTTAAAAAAATGCTTTGTTTCAACCCAACTTTGGGTCAAATATGGACTAACCCAACTGTTGGGTTACATTTTTACATTAAAATTTTAACCCAAAAGTTGGGTTAGTCCATATTTGACCCAAAGTTGGGTTGAAACAACCCAGCATTTTTTAGCGTTTACACAACATTATTATATTATCTTTAAATTAATTTTTAAATGATTATTATTTTAAATTATTGTCCCTGGATCAGTAGGATACTCTTGTAATAAAGTAGCGGTGGTAGCAGACAGATTTTAAGTATCAGTTCTGCTTAAAAAGATGCAATCTAATCCTGTTTACATGAAATAAACCTGCTCCCGAGCAGGTTTAAACTTATGGACCTGTTGCTATGACAGCAAAAGGTGGATGAGCTATGACAGCAAAAGGTGGATGAGCTTCGAAGAACCAAACAATCCAAGATCATGCCAAATCGTCAACAATCAAATCCAGCTAACTGAGTTAGCAACGTACGAAGAACGAGCCCTAGGTCTTTTGTATGTGCTTTGTTAAATATGGAGCTGTTTTACTCCTTCAAAGGAGATACCAATCATAACCAATGTCCAGACTGATTGATGTCCAGATTAATATCTAAAAGTTTTTTTTTTCTGCTTCTCACTAACATTTTGATATTAAAGTTGAATAAAACAATATAAATAAATAAAACAACTAGTCCATAGATACTGCCATCAGTTTCTCCAACAGCGGATGCGATGAGACCCGATTTCTGGTTTGGTCAGGTGATGTTCGACATAATATTATACCCTATTGTTTAAATTGTTGCAACACTGGCACAGCCAATAGAGTACAACACTGTCTGGGTAGTCAACTAAAATTGACCATGAAAACAAAAGAAACATTTTTGTCACTTTAAATAAAATAAACGTTGACTGAAAAAAAAATTAATAAAATAAAAAAAGTGGGTTTTTTTATTTAAACTAATTTCCAAGACAACATTTCTCATTTTAATGTAGTTTAGATTGATTAATTTATTTTAACAAAATCTAAAACTGAAATAAAAATAAATAAAAACTATATAGAAAATATATATATAAAAACTAAAACTGACAAAAGCACAAGAAATGTAATAAAACTTTAACTCAAATTAAAATGGAAAATATTTTAAAAAAAAGTACAAATATTAATAAATGTTATTATTATTAATAATAATAATAATAAATATCAAAAACTGGTGCCCAACCACTTCACTGGCCTTAGCCTGATTTTAAATAAGTCATCGTTTAAGAAGTTATACAACTAGGGGGTGAATCACAACATTACAAACTTTGATTTGAAGCAGAAAAGTTTTTTGAAAATTGTACAAAAAGACAAAAGTACGAGACGGCTTCAATGAGGGAAGGAACTACAATCCCATGAAGCATTGTGAATGACAATCAAAATGAAAACAATGGAGGAACATAAACCTGTTGATTTAAAGATGTTGACTGTGTCTATAGAAACTGTATATTTTATGTTTATCGCAAAATATGCATATATAAATACAAATATTTAGTAGTTTGAAAGCATAAAGAGATTTGACTATTAAGTCATTTGTTGTGCTTCATGGGAGTTGGTGGGCACCAAAGTGTTCTTTTGGCACAATTTACTTGTTTCTCTTCTCTGATTGGTGGATATATGTTTGCACAATCATGGGAAACGTAGTTTCTCACCAGTCTGCTGTTAAACACGATTTTTAAAAAATATAAGTTGAAATAATGCGGGCTGATGTCTTCAACACAAACATACCATCGATTAAAAACCTCCCAACTCAAGGTTCAACTGTTGCCTTCTATGGCGTGAGTTTAGAGCTGGAGCTATTTGTGGTCCAGATGGACAGAAAAATAATACATAATGTAATAAAAATAACATAATTGAACACATACAGAATTAAACTTTGTTACATGGAGTTTTATGAGAAACATCTGAGATAAAATTAGTTGAATGGTGATATGAAAAAATGAATCATATGAGAAATAAATGAATCACCTAAGAAGTACAGTTTTAGAAAAGTAGGAGCAATACGATGGTGAGTGTTTTTCAGGGAGAGGGACAGAGAGATTGTGAGGGAGAAGGATTAGGAACGAACGATAAAAGGAGAAAGAGAAAAAGAGAGTTAGCTAGAAATACAGACAGATGGGTATGAATACATTAATATTAATGAAGTTTGACTGATGCACCACTGCTTGCAAACACCTTTAGCTAATCCATTCAGAGAGAAAGAGAGAAAGACTGGCCAAGAAAGTAAGAAGCACATCAAGAGAGACAGATCAGGAAAGACAGGGACATTTGGAGAGGAGAGATTTGCTGGAGAACACAAGTGAGAGAGAGAGTCTAGGAAAGAAATAAATGACAGCAGAAACTGAATTGAATCCTTTTTGTCTGCAGGCCCAGATTATCTCTAAGCTGAATGCTGTGGTCTGTGTGCTCTGAGAACAGAGGATGTACATGCGGTCCAAAGCGAGGACACACGAACACAAAGACACACAGATCAGAGCAGCGTTTCTTGATAAAGTCTGCACGCCTATGGACACCCAGGGATTATTTGCTTCTCTTTTATGTGGGCAGCAAATATACAATCCATTTTACAATACATAGTCAAGTAAGTGTTGCTATCACGAACGGTGTCATTCCCTGAAGCGCTAAAAGCTGATCGGCTATCAAGAAATTATATTAGCTAGATATTATGCTACTGCTAATGCTAATAACATGGCCAGGGGGTCAGGGTTTAGCCGGTTAGCTTTAGTACTACTCCATTATGCTGTCAAAAAGCATGTTTTCCATTGACATCTATTCAAAAGTAGCACGCAAAATCATTTTTGAAAGAAATTTACAAAACAAATGTTTCACCAGTGACCGATTTTGTTGGACTGTGTTACTCCCTGTAGCTCTAATAGTTTATTTGTCTATCAAGAAATGACTCTGGCACAGATATTATGCTAATGCTAAAACCTTGTCTATGGGGGTCAGGGTTTAGCCCGTTAGCATTAGTATTACGCCATTATGCTGTCAAAAAGCATGCTTCTCTATGGACATCCAGTCAAAATTAGCCAACAAAATGATTTTTGCAAGAAATATAAATGATTTATTTGGATAGTGTCACTCCCTGAAGCTTTAGTAGCTTATTTGTCTATCAAGAAATGACTCTGGCACAGATATTTTGCAAAGTTTGGCTAATGCTAACAGTTAGCTCAAGTTAAATCACTTTATTTATGTATTTAATTATTAAATTGCATTATATAAAGTTACATAATTTTTTTATTTATTAATTTGTTTATTTTTTGATTGGTTGGTGGGTTAGTTGGAATGGTCACTGGCTATCACTAAACGACTTTGCGAATACTATGCTAATACTAATACAAAACCAAGGCAACCACAAGATTGAGGACAAATTAAAGATCTGATTACTACTAAGCCTACTAAGTCTCATTGAGTCATTTAAAGTTTCACTTCATGAAAGAAAAATAAAGCTGACACCCTCATTCCAAAGCACAATATAATCTGACTAAAGGACTTTTGTTGAATTTGATGAGAAATGCTTCAGTTCATATTTAAATAAGAGAAACAGATATCATAGTTTAAGCACAGCGTTGAGATCTATTATGAAATTTTAGAGCAGATTGTATACGCTGTTCTTCAAAAGTTTGGGGTCAGTAACATTTTTTTTAAAGAAGCCTTTTATGCTCAACAAGGCTGCATTTATCAGATCAAAAATACAGTAAAACAGTAATACTGTGAAATAGTATTACAATTTAAAATAACTATATTATATTTGAGTATATTTTAAAATGTAATTTATTCCTGTCATTGCAAAGCTGAATTTTCAGCATCAATCCTCCAGTATTCAGTGTCACTTGATCCTTCAGAAATCATTCTAATATGCTGATTTGATGCTCAAGAAACAGTTCTGTTTATTATCGACGTTAAAAACAGTTGCTGCTTAATATGGTTGTGGAAGCCGTTTGAAATATTTGGATTTAGAAATGTAGTCGAAATTATAAATGATTTTACTGTCACTTTTGATCAATTTAATGCATCCTTGCTAAATTAGTACTCAAATTAATGCTGAATTAGAGCAGCTCCAACAAGCACCCACGCCAGCTTCCTGTTTCAGTAAGAAATCACACAAAAGAAAAGTTTAAATGTTAAACCATTTCATGGGCTCTGTAAGAAACCACAAATCTGCCAGAACAGTTCCATATTTACACTCTTTTTTTGCAAACATTAAGATGATCTGATATTCTGGGATACTCACGCAGGCAGGTGTTGCTGTTGAACATGTGCAGGATACGCAGGCAGTCCTGCCACTGATTTCCGCTGCCTTCGCAATTACACCACTGCGATACCTCTGTACTGCTGTTACTTACGTAGTTTGGTGTCATGATGGTACCTGCAGAGGGAGGGAGAGGAAAAGAGGGGATGAGAGACAGCCAGAGGAAAAGATCCCTTGCCAATTAGCCCGAAGCCCATCTGGGAGAATCTCCAACCAGTGTAGTCTATCCACCCCCCTCCAGTTTAATTATGTTGCCTCAGGTTGTCCTGCTAATTCAATATAAGTGGCACACTGGGTTAAAGTAAACCCACGACATGAAGCTGAACCCAAACTGCTCTGACCAATCGTTCCCGATACCATTTCCCATTTCAGTGAACTCACTCCAGCAGGATGCAGAAGTGCTCGTCATTAAAAACGTAATATTATTTAAGTACAGACTGTGCAGTGTTTTATTGATTTGTGCGTTTTGTACTCTTCATTAAGTTGTGTCCACTTTTTCAAGGTCATCTGAGGTGGTTTCTCACCGATGAGCCCAGCGTAGGCCTTGAGGCACACAGCTACACTTTCCCGGAGACAGCCGGAGGGAGAGAGAGAAGACGGCTGACAGTTCTGCTGGAAATCAGCCAGTCTTGACCTGACAAACCAGACAAATTTGAATACGGACACAGGATGATTAGAACATAAATGTATGTCAAATTCTGACAGAGGAAATCTATACACAGAATGCATGATCAGATGCTTAAATATGTAGACAATCTGTAGTGTGTACAGTTTTTGTCAAGGAACGGTTTGAAAAGTGAGAGGGGACTCGTTATAAACCTGATCAGTGTTGTTCATGAATATTAATTAGGTGATGTAATGTTTTCCTTATAGTCGTAAATGATTCACTGGGTAATAACCATATTAGGTTAATTGTTTACTAGTTGCATGCACAGTCATTAAACTGCTGACACAACTGGTTTACTGTGGCTTCTGCTTGGTCTTTAAAAAGCCACTAGTTTTTAAACATTTACCAACATTTAAAAAAAAAAAGTTTACGTTGCCCCCTACAAACATTTATCTGTTGGTGCTGCTGTGGAACTGTACTTTAGAACAGTTTTATTTTATTTGTATTTGTTATAGAATTTATTCATATTTTGAATTAACTTCATAATATATTTTTTATATTTTCTTGTTTATGTTTGTATATTCAGTGTTTAGTTACATTTTTTTGTTTTATTACATTTGTTATGTGCTATAGTCATTTTTATAATTTTTTTTATTTCTATTTAACTAATATTTTAATACCATGTTAAAATATTTAACTAATATTTTAATATGGTATTTCTATTTAATTTTTATTTAAATTTTAGTTTTAGTAAATTTAGTACTTTTAACATTTCAGTTCGTTGCATACCCTTTCTAAATGTTAAGTTTTTTAAGTTTAAGTGTTTCATCTGATATTTAGATATATTATTTCAACAATTTTTTAAAGTTTTAATTAAAGGTGCAGTAAGAGATTTCTGAGAAATGCTGTTGATATTTGAAATCACCAAAACAAACACGCCCCTACCCAAAAGAATCACACCCCTATCTTGCCTCCGCCCCCAAATTTCTGAACATGCTATTCAACACAGGCACCTCCCCATCACTACTGGACACGCCCCTTACTAGTGATTGGCTACAAGTGTGTTTTGGTGCTCAGTCCGATCCACTTTCAACAGAGTTTCTCGCTTACTGCACCTTTAACAACAACACAAAAATAGTGTTTTTTTATTAAATTACGAGTGACTTATGAATGATTCGATTTTTTTTTCAATATCTAATGCAATTTTGTACTATTCATTTTGTAATTTTGTAACAAATTTTTTTAAGGACTTACTGCCTCTTCTAAGAAAATGCCTTACACTAACTAAATGCAGGGCCGCTGTTGGACAAATGGGTGCCTTAAGCAGAATTACTAAATGTGTCCATGCTGTTCAGGATAGTCTGCATTTTCCAAACATTTCTCTTTTTTTATCCTTGTTTAATTACAAGATGTGTCTAATCGTATAATATGCGACCTGTTGTCCTTTCTTCCATCCAACTCAGCATGTTCTGTGCTATTAATGATGCTTAGATAAGCATTACTGCCAGAGACATCTGTTTCTAGAGGAAGATAAAAGGGAAGTCTTGTATTTCAAGAAGAAAGGTGGAAATGATCATTCTGTGCTGTTATCAAAGCTGAGGTTAGTCTGATTGAGGGCTAGAACATCTGATGCGAGTGTATTATGTCACAATCAGTTACACAAATTGGTTCTTTCAAACAGTTCGAACTAAAATTCATGTGCATCTCTTGGCTGAAAACATTTTTAATTTTTCAATACTTTTCTATTTGATTATATATTATAAAATTAAATGCTTTCCTGTAATGGCAAAGCTGAATTTTCAGCATCTTCACTGTCACATGATCATGAAATCATTTTAATATGCTGATTATTATTATTATTATTATTATTATAAACTGTGATATTTTTTTCTTTAATACCACAATAAAAGTATTAATTTCTTTGTTTAAAAAAAAAATTGGAATGGTAGTTTGGGGCATTTTCTTAGAAGAGACAGTAAACATTTTCCAAATATCTTTTACTTGGTATACATTTCTGGTATGAATCACTTCGGTGTAGTTCAATGCATTTGTGAGTTGTTGACTTTAGAACAGCTTGAACTGATTGAGTAGTGAATAAAACATTCACATATGTTTCGGCTAATTGATTGAAATGATCAGATTCAAAAGAATGACTGATTCACAAATCAGATTTTTTCACTATGTCCAACTGCTAACAGACATGTATCTCACCTGCACAGGTTGTCTTTGAGGCAGTAACTCTCCAGATTGAGGCAGTTGGGCTGTCCGTCTCGCTCCTCATAAGAACAGGAGGGCACAATGGTTTTTCTCCTTCTCTCCCCGCACAGAGTATCCGAACAGGGACAAAATAAGACACCAAAACTGTACTCCTCTGGAACACGCTCCAGGAACCGCCGCAGGGCCCGGTGACATTTGTGCCGGTTACAGTGGTTCGTGCCAGGAATGATCTTAGTGCATGCTAACGCGTACTCAGAGCGCAGGGACCCGCACTTCTCGTACAACCCACAGTCCTGAGCAGCTTTCAAACACTGGTTCTGATCCGTCAGAGGAAGGGAGGACACTGAAAAATACCAAAATACACTTTTAATTAAAGGCCAGATTTACTAAACGGCAAATTAGCGTGAGAGCGCAATTTCAAAAAAGCACTAATGGGAGTGGAAATTTCTGTGGGTGATTGACAATGAGCAAATTAAAGAACACAGACGCAGCCAGGTCATTTCCACAATCTACCAAGAGCAGCACAAATTAGCGTCTGCTTTAAGACATGCTTTTTTGGAGCGTTAAATAATGGCGCAATTACCAGTAATTTGACGAGCGCAAATGTTAGTAAATCGAATTGCATGATTCATTTTAATAACCTCCTCCCATAAATTTTGCATCTGAAAGGGAAACTCCTACAAATGCATATTCAATAAGATCAGGCGCAAAAATAACTGTCCACGCCTTTTCAGTGCTAATTCTTCACTGTGCGTCTTTAGTAAATCCTGACAGTACTAATTTAACACCAAGAAAATGCTTTTTGGGCATGTATAAAGCAGTATGTTATGCTTTTTATATTTCACACACACACACTGTAAAAATATTTTTGGAGGTTGTAAATAAAATATAGATTACTGGAGCATGTTTTGCAAGAAAATAATATTTTATTCTTTCTACTTCAATATTTTAAAGGAATAGTTCACCAGAAAATGAACATTTGCTGAAAGCTAACTCCCCCTCAAGTCAGCCGAGATGAGTTTGTTTCTTCATCGGAACAGATTTAGAGAAATGTATCATTACATCACTTGCTCAGCAATGGATCCTCTGCAGTGAATGGGTGCCGTCAGAATGAGAGTCCAAACGGCTGATAAAAACATCACAATAAACCACAAGTAATCCACACACCTCCAGTCCAACATGTCTTTTGAAGTGAAAAGCAGCTGTAAGGAACAAATCCATCATAAGGTGTTTTAACTTTAATCCATCGCTTCTGGCCAAAATATAAACAATAATCCATAATAATGCTTCCTCCAGTGTAAAAGTGCATCCCCTGTTGTTCCTCTCACATCAAAATCCACCGATATATTCGTTTAGAACTGTTTTAGACTGTTTTCACTTGTAAACAGTGTTTTATTTTTTATACATATTTCTCTCCTGATTCAGACGAGACAACTTTTTTTACTAGAGAAAGCAATATTATGGTTTGTAAAAAAAACGTTTTGATGGATTTGTTTATTATAAAAACACAGCGTTTCACTTCACAAGATGTTAATTGATGGATTGGAGTCGTGTGGATTACTTGTGGATTATTGTGATGTTTTTATCAGCTTTGGACTCTCATTCTGACGGCACCCATTCACGGCAGAGGATCCATTGGCGAGCAAGTGATGTAATGCTACACTCTTAAAAATAAAGGTGCTTCACGATGCCATAGAAGAACCTTTTTGTCTAAATGGTTCCATAAAGAACATTTAACATCTGAAGAACCTTTCTGTTTCACAAAAGCTTCTTTGTGGCGAAAGAAGGTTCTTCAGATTACAAAAAGGTAAGAAAGAGATGGTTCTTTAAAGAACCTTTGACTGAATGGTTCTTTGTGGAACCAAAAATGGTTCTTCTATGGCATCGCTGTGAAGAACCTTTAGAAGCACCTTTATTTTTAAGAGTGTACATTTCTCCAAATCTGTTCAGATGAAGAAACAAACTCATCTACATCTTGGATGACCTGAGGGTGATTATATTTTCAGCAAATATTCATTTTTGGATGAACTATTCCTTTAATTCAGTGTGTTACTTGCCATTCCTTTGTAATTATTTGTGAAAGTTACTAGTAATTTCTGAGTGAAAATTGTTTCAAAGTAAATCCAACACCATTTTTTTTTCAGAAATACAACTGCAAGACAAGGAAAACATATTAAGCACAAACATACAAACATACAGCAATACACTAGTGTACATCATCACAGTGCATTCAGCTGTGGAGGAAAACACATTTTATTTGGTTGTATCACTGATGTGGCTGCAGTACCTGAAACTATTGAGGCTAGTTTTGATGTTTCGCTATTTTTCACAAGTTCCAGTTCAATGTCTTCATATGGGGACGTCTCAATGTCATCATAACCTGCAATACAAACACACACATAACTGTAAGACACCAGATTGTTTGCGACTAATTAAGCTCACCAAGCTGTATCATTACCTTATCATTATACCTAATTAACAGCACCACACATTATCAAATTTCATATGGAATTTTTTAATAATGATTTAAAGTCTTACATATTTTAATAAGAGGTCAGTGTTTGTGATATATACATTGGTTGAAATGTCAGTCCACAGACTGAGAGGTCTGGATCAAGACACAAGTTAAAATAGTGACCAGTCTATTTGTATTACACAACCCTGGGGACACTGCATGCCAAGATGAGTGAGTATGAATCCACATACTCACACAAGCTAGTATTGTATATTTTCTCTTGGTGGGACTTTCTGTTCATATCTATTGTATTTAAAATAAGATAATATATGAACATTTTAAGTATTAAAGGGGTCATTCGATGCTCAGTTAGTATGATTTTTTAGTGTATTCTTTATTCTACATATTTGTTTATTATTTGTATTTAATTTTTAACTCTAACTTTTATTTATCATTTTTATTTATATTTTTCATTATTTTATTAAGGTATTTTCTTTCATTTTCATTTATTTTAAATTTTTATTTGTATCATATTTTTTATTTGAATTAATTTATATTTATTATTTTATTTATTTAGATTGATTTATTCTTTATTCTTAAATGGTTTTAAAATGTCTTAAAATTGTATTTCTCTTTATAATGACTATGCAATTTTATTTTATTATTTTTATTTACTTAAATGTTTTAAATGAACTTTTCTTGCAATGTTTTTTTCTTTCCTTTTATCTATTTTATTTATGTATTTTATTATTTTTATTTATTATTTTTTTATTTGTTTTTTTATTTTATTTTATTTCAACTTTTATTCCTTCCTTATTCTTAAAATTTTGTTTATCTTTCTCTTTTTATAACAACTATGTATGTAATGCACTTTCATGAATTACCACTGTGTATGAAATGTGCTACAGTATATAAATAAAACTTGTCTTGCATCATTTATATCTAGAGATCAGAATATCAGAGAGACCTAGCAAAGCTGAACCACCCAGAACACCTTAGTAACCTCCTGAATACCCTAGTAACAACTTCAAATGCCTTAGCAATAGATTGGCAAGTACTGTAAACATTTGTCAGCAAACACCACTCATATTTTCTTCAAAAAGTCATGTTATAATTACTGCAGTCTTAGCCTAACTCCAAAATGCACATTTTGTAATTTCACAAGTCTGTTATTTTTGCGTCAACATCCCCAGAAGGAATTTTTTTTGTCATGTTGTGATATTCTTTTGGGGACATTTTATTTATTTATTTGGTTATCAAAACCTACACACACACAGACTCTTCAAACAAATGCAAACAGGCAGAATCCCTCCTGTCATCTTGTACGCATGCCACATTTCAATCTACGGAGGCGCCACATCAAGTGTGCTACAATCACAATTACGTGCCTTGCGTATCCTTGCTGATGGTTTTCATTTGCGGCACACAGGAGAAGAACACTTGACATTTCCAGTTGATGTGTTTTAAAAGCACTTATTTCTAAGACTGTCGATCAGGCCTGGGCCCTTCTGGCCCCTGCGGCCCCTGCATTGCACTCAGACGCATGACGAGTTCGCTGCTGGAGAAGCCTGGAATTAGTCAGCATTTACAACAGCTCTTGATGAGTCGCTGTGGGAAACCATCTTCCTGTTTCATAAGGTTTAATATTAATTAGCCATATTGGGTGGGAATATGTACTCAGAATCAATTAATTTTGCAGCCGTGCTTGGACGTCATTCACCGGCATCTCCATAATCTCTTTTGCTCATGAGCAAACACATGAGCATGAAACTTCTGCTGTGAGACGAAACCAGACGCCCTCGACGGTACGCAGCAAATTCTGGTTCCTGCATGTACGCGTCCGTCCTGCAGAGCGTAATGAACAGACGAGGGAATGGCGAGATTAATCACGATAGCACTGTCAGTCAGCCAGCCGTTTGTTTAGTGACTGACTGGGTTTTATGCCGCCTTGCCATTTCATACACATTACTGAGCACTCATTAAATGCTATTACTGCCTAAATCTAAATCTTCTGGTAGCTCACTCAACACTCTCATTAAAGCGTTTTGGCATTGTCCTGAAAGAACATAACAAACGGCATCCACTGAGATCTATGAGTTCACTGTTTATGACCGATAGAACAAAGGCAGTCATTTTGAAATTGATTGAACTGAATTCTTTGCATGACTTTTCTCTGGAGTTACCTACTCCCTCTTTTACTTTCTTATTCACTTTCTTTAAACCTGCTCCTTTCATCATGACATTCATTGACTTGGGAATTGCTGGACATGAGCAGTTCAGTCAGGAAATATTCTAGGGAGTCTTAAAAACATGAAACTGCATTAGCAATGCATTTAACTTCTATAATATGATATATTTCTGAGTGAAACTGAATATTCAGTATACACACACACACACACACACACACACATATATATTTGATACATCGGTGTTTACATATCTAATACAGAGCAATAATCAGCTAATTATACGTATAATTGTTAGACTAGTGATGTTAGTTGTAAGAGTGTGATTACTAGAGAACACTAATCTTATGTTTCCTTTAAAAGACCTTTTCCATCTTACATTAAAGAGTTTCGGTACATGACTATGTTGGGATTTTTTTCTTACTGCCCTTAAAATAATCTCTCTTTCTTAAACAAGGGAGTAACTAACCACAATTAGAAATGCTATTGCAACAAAAAAAACTGATGAATAAGAGAGTACCTTTTTTTATGGTATACCCAGACTGATATTCACAAGTTTGGGGTTGGTAGGATTTTTTATTTTTTTTTATTGAATTGAATTGAAGTTTTTGAAATAAGTCTCTTATGCTCACTAAGCCTACTTTTATTTGATCAAAAATAAAGTAAAATTGTAACAGTGAAATATTATTACAGTTTAAAAGAACTGTTTTTCTTTTTATTTATTTTAAAATGTAATTTATTTCTTAAAAAATAAATAAAGAACGGTAGTGTGTATATACATTGGGTTCTATAGAATCAACATCTGACATGTTGGTGTTATTCAGTTTTGTTTTGTTTTCTGACATGTTGGTGTTATATCTTTCACTGGGATGCTATAGTAAATACAGCTGAATAAAACAAAAACTGTGTCCGTCTTCATTTCAGGCTACAAAGCAACAAAATGTGATTATTTGAAAGGGGGTGACTCTTTTCTATACCCACTGTATATGTAATGTCCTTTTTGATCATTTAAATGTATTTTTATAGTCCTTTTCACAGTAAATATTGGTCTAAAACAAAAAATTTTGGTCTTTTTCACACCAAAGCTTTTATTTGAAACTTTCCACAGACTCCCTTGAACTCCTATTTCTGAATCAAACAGGACTTTTAATGAAAAAAAAATTAGGGTGGGACTAAATGAGAATGGATCTGGGTGGTTGTAGAGGAGAGGTTAAAATTTAAGAGGGCTTACTGTTGACAACAGTCACTATATGAAAAGTAAAAACTCTCTCTTATGCCTCTTACCCTGTGGAAAACGGACGGTCCAGTAAATGCTCAGACACTGTTGTTCCATGCGAGACCCTCGCTGACACTTGCATTCTTGCAGGCTCTGATAGTGCATGAGGTTGTTCTGGGCGTCGACACAGGCCTGCCGCCCCTCCAGACTGAGGGGAGCCACCGCCTCTTCATCCACACAGTACTCCAGGTGCCGTAACTGTCGCTTACACTCCGGGTCCTTTATACATTCCTGTACAGCCTCTATGCAGTCCACAGTCCCGGGGAACACCGGCACCACAGAGGGAACAGCCCCTGGAGGATTGTGAGTAAAGTTCATTTGAAAATCAATAAACAAAGTATTTATTAACAATATGTTTTACCAGTGAGCTAATTCCTATTTAAATTCCCAATCAGTTCCTGAATTCGAATTGAATTGGAGGTACATTAGAAAACAGGATGCAGAATTGCAGTCCAAATTAGAAAGTGAGGAAGAAGAATTAAAAAATTTATTGAAATTCAAAGAAATTTCTATATAATTTTTTAGCCAGAAAAACAGAAGTTTGTCTTGAATGTTGGCTTGACAAATCCTTGTTTTGAAAAAAAAAGTCTTGTAGAGGAAGAAGAATTAAAAAATTTATTGAAATTCAAAGAAATTTCTATATAATTTTTTAGCCAGAAAAACAGAAGTTTGTCTTGAATGTTGGCTTGACAAATCCTTGTTTTGAAAAAAAAAAGTCTTGTAGAGACTAGATAGATAGATAGATAGATATTTGTATTTAATGTGTGTGTGTGTGTGTGTGTGTGTGTGTATGTTTATGTGGTTTATGAGGACATTTTCAGTGTCCCCGTAATTCAAAAGGCTTATAAATAATTCAGAATGAGTTTTTTTGAAAATCTAAAAATGCAGAAAGTTTCCTGTGAGGGGTAAGTTTAGGGGTAGGGTTGGTGTAGGGCAATAGAAAATACGGTTTGTACAGTATAAAAACCATTATGCCTATGGAGAGTTCCCGTAAACCATAAAAACAAACCTGTGTGTGTGTGTGTGTGTGTGTGTGTGTGTGTGTGTGTGTGTGTGTG
>NW_015505859.1:945019-957287 GCF_001515645.1 Sinocyclocheilus grahami
TGTATTTATTGTGTGTGTGTGTGTGTGTGTGTGTGTGTGTGTGTGTGTGTGTGTGTGTGTGTGTGTGTGTGTGTGTGTGTATGTTTATGTGGTTTATGAGGACATTTTCAGTGTCCCCGTAATTCAAAAGGCTTATAAATAATTCAGAATGAGTTTTTTTGAAAATCTAAAAATGCAGAAAGTTTCCTGTGAGGGGTAAGTTTAGGGGTAGGGTTGGTGTTGGGCAATAGAAAATACGGTTTGTACAGTATAAAAACCATTACGCCTATGGAGAGTTCCCGTAAACCATAAAAACAAACCTGTGTGTGTGTGTGTGTGTGTATAATCATGTTTAATAAGTTATCTTTTGTGGACTAGGGTGGAAGAACACTTTGTTTCCCAGAATGCATTGCACATCTTACATTTCTTTGAATTGCTATTCAGTCATTTCTATTTCCTGTCTTTGTCTTTAAATTCCAAATCAACTTCCTGTGGGACGTGGCCAATTCAATTTGATGAATTGAAATGGAGCCACAACAGTCCTGAAGTTTGATGAAAACAGTCATAAATCCCGTTTCCACCGCAGGAACTTTCCCCAGGTACTGGGGACTTTGGGGGCGGGGGTACTCGGTGTGTTTCCACCACAGGAACCAGGATCTAAATAAAGCTCTGGGTAAAAATTTGCCCCTCAGACAGTCCCTGCTTGCGAGGTAGTACTTTCAGAGATTATTACTATAGCCTTCTAGTGGCTTTGGTACTTTTTCAAAGGTCCGGAACTTTCGGGGGTGGGACTTGGGCGCTGAACATGCTGATTGGTTGAGTTCACGCAGCATTTGGATTGGTTGACTCTACGCAGCATTGTATTTCAACCACCATTTTTAAACGTCTGTTGCGGTGCGGTGCGGTGCGGTGCTGGTGCAGTGCCGGGGATGAAATCCAGCGGGAACTGGAAACAGTGACAAAAAAAATTATGATTGTCCGTCACTTAGTATGACGTTATCGTTGTTCGACATTAGCGCCCCCTCCTGGACTGGGAGGTGCAGTCGCACGCAGTCCTTCCTCACCAGACTATTTGTCTAATATTCATGCTACTTTGGAAACACAGACAGCAACAGGTCTGGGACAAATTGTTCCAGGTAATTTCGGTGGAAATGCAGCTATATTGGCCAAAATATTTAAAAAGAGAATGCACACAGAAAGTGCAGGGAATATGTAGAACTTTGTGAATGAGTTTTCTGCTCAATTCTGATTCCCTGTGGACCTGGCTATGACACATTACAGTTTGTGGATCTGTTTCACTATAATACATACCAGTTATAATATCTGATTCTGCATTCTAGATGCATAGAAAACATTTTGACAGTGACCGTGTAAAAATGAAGATCAAAGTCCCTTAACTTGCACTCAAGGGCAGAATTGATAATGTGTAAAATTATTTAAAAGAGACCTCTTCTCTGAAGGGAATTTCCTGTCTTGCTATTGCAGGAGGACTGATAACTTAAACGAGCAGAAAATCGTCATTCACCAACTTCATACATCAAGAGTTTCAAACCAAATCCTTGACAACAGACACTTTGTGCTTTGTGTCCATTCTCAGGCTCAATCCTAACAGACGTCATCAACTCCAGAGACCCTCGCCATCAGCCAGGTCTCAGGGTGACCTGCGGGGAAACTGTGACAGGGCTGTGTAATTTCATGGCTACGTTTGCTGTTTTTCATTAAGTAGCGACAGAAAAAGCTGTGCACGCCTATAGAAGCATGAGACATGTGTTCTTGTATTTCTCCCCCCCCTGACCCCCATCCCCCTTTGTGTCTGTTTTCCTTCGCAGCGGCAGGGGCAGTAATTGCGCTAGGCCTCATTTTAAAGCGTGTGGTGATTGAGAACCCACAGCTGCGGCCGGCATTCTAAGCGTTGGTCATGGCTTAGGACTCCGCTACCACAAAATGGCACCTCCTTCCACGGCTCACACAGTGATGATCCATGCGTGAAAGACCATCTACTGCGGCGGCCGAAGTTAAACGGACAAGTAAACACACTTTGATGTCGCACATATTTGACAAACAGTTCAATATTGAGATGTTACGTGCTAGTTTGAATTTAAAGACAGGTGTTTGATCTGCCACTGTTTTCAGTTTTCTTCTTAAAGGTGAAGCGTGTCATTGCTGCGCCTCTAGTGGCACCAAACAGAATTGCATAATTTATGTCTGTTTTCAAACAGGTTTTCCATCTGCCCTCAGATAGCCCCGCTCTAAATTTAGAGTCAATGCTGCTGTATTGGATACTTTATAGCTCAGCAGACCAAAGTTTTACACTTTTCCATCAACCACTGAAAGTCTTGACATTGCATATTAAGCTTAGATACAAGAAACTATTTTAACATCATGAAAATGACATTGCAAATTCCTAGTGACTAATACGAAAAGAAAGACAGTTAAAGACAGTTAAAGCAGTTTCAGCTTTTTTTGGTTTGTTTTGTTTGTTTGTTTTAGCTACTAACTGACTAATGTTAATTTTAGTTGTATTATTATTAATACAAATAAAAATCATTTATTTGAATGAATGAATCATACATTTTAATTAATAAATAATTAATATCAATGAAATTAACTAAAACTTAAACTAGTTAAGTAAAATTAAAACCATAAAAAACATATTTGTTACTTGAAATAAACGTTAACTGAATCAAAATAAAATATTTTTTAAAAATCAGCTAGCAACATAACTCATTTCCATTTAGTTAAACGTGATGTACTAAAATTTGTAAAGCTGGAAAAAAAAAAAAATATATATATATATATATATATATATATATATATAGACACTAAAAAATAACTAATCAAAATGACAAAAACACAACAAAATTACTTCAAACATTAAAAGGATAATGGAAAATTAAAAACTCATTCAAAACATTAAAAACTATAATAATATCTCAATTATACTAAAATAACACGGATGAATATTTATGTTAATATTTATTAATATCTATTTTATTCATATTTTTGTTAATTTTATTTTATCAATATTTTATTATTTTTAGCTGTATACATTAGATACATAATTATAAATATGACTAAAAATGTTTTAAAAAATGGCAACAATAACTAGGGCTGTTTTATTTTAGTGGTTAATTATAATACAATTTAATCATAATACAGAATTTTTGTGAGTCCGCAGTCAGCACAGCACCAGCTGTTACTACAGATAAACAGAACACAATGGAATAGAACAGGTTTTCAAGATATGTTTTTAAAAGCTCATGACATTCGATGCTGAAAAACAGCGAGACATAATGCAACAACATATGACAAAACAATTAAAAAAATAGTTCCAAAATATATCTTGGGTGGAAAGGCCCTTAAGTCTATATCGGACACAATAACAAAGTGTTACACTTGCGTTCAATGATATGGATATATAACAAAGAATATACTGACTTTCTGTCTATTCAATGTTTTACACAATAATATCTTTAAATTATCCACATTTGCTTTTCTGAGCAAATACATGTGATAATTGTGACTAATTAATCATAATTAATAATGCAATTAATTCAACTAATTTATAATTATTTTGATTTAAAACTGCATTGTATAATTGTAAATGATATTGTACGGATTAACTTATATTAAATATGTTTATTTACTATTAAAATAATAAATACAACTATCTAAAATATCTCATATTTTTGTGTCTTCCCTTTTTAGACAACAGGGAATGATTCAGAGAACGACGAGTACACAGAGGAGTTGAAAAGTGAGCGATGGAGTGAGAAAGAAACAGAAATAAAGAAAGTAATGACAGAATGACAGACAGCAGACGCCTCACAATAGGAAACCGTCTCAGTGTGGAGGCTGATGGCAATCAAACACATGCTGGCCGGGTATTACGAGATTTGTGTGTGTGCGTGCACTAAAATCACATTTAGCAAGTGACAGTGAAACACACACACACACACACACACACACCTTGAGGCTTTAAGTCTCATGCACACACTGAGAGAGAACGACAGACACAGTTTCTGCAGTGAAGCTCAGCTGTACAAGGGAGTGAAAGAAATAAAGAGGTGAGTGAAATAGAGAAAGACCGTACGAGCGCGTACTGTAAATCTAAGTATCCTTGTGTGACCGTATTTATGGCAGGCGACAGCAAACCGGCTCCAGCTGTCAATATTTGCGGGTCTAACGTGATTAACTAATCAATGCGTACAGCGGTCTGAACCTCTGTGGTAAACCGAGCACTACTATATCAAGACACATATCAAGAAAACATCTCTTCTGTTGATCTACACAAAACTGAAGAATCCATCAGCTAAATTACAGCATGCTGCATCTCAGGACCTAAACCAACAATTTAGACAAATTACTCAACAAAAACATACACAAACAAACCCTCCATTTAAAACAGTGAATGACTGGTTTTCAGCAAGGATGACAAATGTCAAGGAACAAAAAAGAAGCCATTGACACTGTATTTAAGGATCTTTCTGACAGTAAATACGCTCATATTTGCTGTATAGACTTCCACTGTTAGTTGCTGCATTGAGGGTTTTGTCAAATGTGGGTCAGAGCGCCGTATCTATTCACTACTGGTGACACGTCACATCAAAGCATGGCGGCGATATTAAAAGAACCGGGTCGGATGGGCCCGTCTGATTGACAGTGAGGAGAAACGGAAGACAATCCGAAAGCCCCGGGAGGAAGGAGTTCACTGCAGGGACGTGATGCTGAGACGGTCCTCGTCGCTAAATCACAGCGCTCAGTGCTTTTAATGAAAATTGGCTACAACATCATCATAAAAGCCATGTGCAAGTGGAGCTCACGCACACACATGCTCACACATGCTCTTTCTGATTCTGTCGCTTGGCTTGAATCTTCCAGTCGAGGCGAGAGAGTCCAACACCATCTGCCGTCACCGTGTTTGCCTTTCCAAATCCTGGTTATCAACAAAACACACACGACCCTGAAAAGACCCTAAACATCCCCTCATATGTGAAGAATACATGCCCGGAGGGAAGATTACCTTTTTGTTAGCTAATCCCGTGTGGTTTATTGAACCTGTGTTCTTACGATTCCTCTTTGATTTGCTAAAAATGGTCATGTAATTAGGCTGTCCCTGGGTATGTCCTTGGCTGGGATGCATCTGAGTCCATGATGGCATATTTTTCTCCATGCAATTAGTATATGAGCTGACAAAGCCTGAATCACCTGTGTGTATTAAAGCATCCCAAAACATTTCTTAAGTTGTGCAGCTCATGCTTTTTGCAAAAGCAAAAATGAGGAAGAAACCATTAGACTACAAAATTTATTTTCATACTCAGTATTTATGACTTGTTTTACTGTATCCGAGAAGCAAACTTGCTTAAGGTATTAAGTCTGAAAAAAAACGCGAGTTTATACTTTAAACAAGAAAAAAATATCTGCCACTGGGGTAAGAAAAATAACTATGCTGAAAACCTCATTTGGTGCTCCCAGTAAAATGACCGGCCTTTTAAAAATGGATTTATCACCAAATCTTGAATTTGATCTTTTTGTCAACCTGTTTTCTTTCAATTAGCACAGGATTTGTATTTATCTTTGGAACTGACTGGTTGTAGGCCTCATTGATTTGAGCTTATGCACATCAGTTTTTGAATGAAAAAAAAAATTATTTGTGGATAATTTTGGTAGTGTTCACTCAAAAACTGAGGTGCATGAGGTCAGATCAATGAGCCCTATGATCAATCAGATCCAAAAAGAAATACGAAATGTGCTAAATGAACGAAAACAAGTTTGAATCCAATATTTGGTGGGAATATTGCATAATGAGAGATTACCAGATAATTTGTTGTAGGGCAGTGATTTTTAATCGAGAAACACCACAACTGTAAAAAGTACAACAATTATCACATTTGGGGGGGGGGGGGTTAATACCCATGTGTGAACAATGTCAGTAAGTTTTAGTCCAATGCGATAACATCTATAGCACAAGAAAACGAAAATATCTCGGTGTCAAAATGACCAGAACAAAACATGAGGGTTAAGCACAAAATCGCTTCATTTGGATACATTTTTCAGAAAACGATCATTTTTATTTTGCTTCTCAAGTTAGTGTATCATAATTTGAGAATGTTTAGATATTTTACTGAAAAACAAGATTAAAATGCTCTTTTTTTTTGCAGTGAATATGCCAGGCATGTTTTTCCCAGACCTGTCAGCATCTGTCGCTGCCAAATTAATTAAAGCTGCCAAAGTCCAGAGTTGTGCACACATACCTTTTCTCAAACACACCTGGGCACGTGGCTGGCACGTATTCGCACATGCGCACCTGCCCAAAGGCCGTCAATCTTCGACTTGGTATGTTTGTACACATCTTTCCACTTCAGGTCACCTCTTAAAAACGTATTCAAGCATGCGAATCTTTATGCAAATGCACTGTGGAAATTAAATCTTTTTGCCACTTGATATCCATCAGGGGGTCCCTTTGCATTTCATGTGGCTGATATACGACCCGGCCCCCGGGGATGCACACAGCACGAGTAGCACATCAAATCTGCAATCATTAACACAGCTAATAAATAAACCTGTCGATCAGCGCGCGCATTACAGCGTGTTCTCGTGGCACCAGGGTGCAACAAACACCACTCATGATGATGAATGTCACTTGGGCTACAATACACTCTCACAAGACACTTGTGAGATATTGCACCCTGTCGTCCCAGGTGGGGAAAGAAAGCCAGATCCCTCAAATGTTGGTTGCTTTGCTACGGGAACACCATGGAGCTGCCCTTTACCAGCCTAATCTGTCTCTGTTTATGTGTGTGTGTGTGTGTGTGTGTGTGTGTTTCTGCCATCACATAATTAGGATAATATTGACTGTGACAGATGTCTCATAACATACTGTTATTTGTTGACGGAATTATATTTTTAGACCTTGCCTGCACAGATTATGCTGTTGTGATTCAAAGGTGTAAAGAAAATAAACACAGGGCTGTAAAGTACATCTAATTGGCTGAAAATCTCAGTGTTGTGTTGGACTATTAAAAGTACTGCGTATGAATGAAATATAATTATCTATTGTTCAAAGCATGAGGATGATCTCAAGACTCAGACTAAAAGAGGGTTTTCTTAAAAGTCTTTTTCTTGTTTGTAAACATCTTACAGTAAGTGATATTAATAGCTAAGCTCGTTTAAGCTCTATATGTTGGTTTTACAACATAAAGGGTTCTGCTATTGTTACAAGCCGCATATAAAGATTAGCTGGTGCTATTTGGGAGTGTACAGTGTTTGTTGCACAGATATGTGAAGGAGTGACAGACACATCTGTTCTGCTCAGTGTACAGCACTCTAGAAAATGAAACCCTTTCTATTGTTTCAGCACAAGCACATGGCACAGCGGTCACCCTAAAACACACCTGTGCAATAAGTTTCCATGCAATTGCAATTTAATCACTGCTCTTCTGGCTTTTACAAATGGTCTCAATCCAAAGGTATGCACTATATGTGACATATACAATATAATGCATGCACAATGTGTATAATACATTTAATACACAGCATATTGTGTGCAACCGGTAAAATTTGTTGTGTAAGATGAACTCTCCATGATATATCTAATTTCTTCTCACTTGGTCTATTTGTCTGTAATATATATGGTGTATTGTGTAAATCTTGTTTATAATGTAGACTTTTCTAATCTTTCTATATGTATTATGTTTCACTCTACTGTACACTGTGTCTGGCTGTTAACGTAACCCAATTTCCCCACACGGGATCAATAAAGTATCTATCTATCTATATATCTATCTTCATATTTATCTATCTTTTCCCTCAGACAATCCTTCCCTTTACAATACCATGGTTTTACTGTAGTAATAGTCTCGTTTAGTTTGCATTCACCACCAAAGAGCCATTCATAAAAAAAATATATCTATCTATGTCTGTCTGTCTGTCTATTTATCTATCTGCCAATCTGTCTATCTCTTTTCTTTTAGAAAATTTAAAATACCATGGTTTTACTATAGTAATAGTTGTATTTAGTCTGCCTTCATAACCAAAGAGCCATTCATAGAAAAAAAGTCTATGAATATTAGTCTGTCTATCTAATATTCATTAGTCTGTCTATCTAGTGATTGCATAGTCTGTCTATCTGTCTATCTGTCTATCTATCTATCTATCACTTTACGTTATATTGTATATTTAAATATAATTAATCACAATAGCTATACTAGCAAATTGCCTTTGCAGGTAGCTCTACAGTTACATATTGTGCACGTTGTTCATGAACTTATGTAAATGTGCAGTGTAAATACTTATGTATTTATGTAAATATACTGCATAAATACTGTCATGTAAAGTGTGACCCTAATGTGTCAAAATAAGTCATGGAGGCTGTTTCTAAGAGTCTTACCCTTAATGACGAACAGATTTAGAAGTATTCCCAGAAGGATCATGTCGACTGCTGCTGGATGCGCTCGGCTGAACGGTGATGCTGCTGGGTAATCTCGGGGAAGCGCGTCTGGAACCCCCGGATCGGTCCGACTCAGTCCGAGCCACTACATCCATACAAGAGGACCACCGTCCGACTGATGGAAATCTCCAAAACGACGTGTCCGAAAATCAATTCCAACTACCAACTTGTGCGATATAAGTAGCTTTCTAATGCGTAAGAGGTGTACGAAGAGCAGAGCAATGATTTCATACAACAAACAAGGGGGAAATTACAAACTGCTACATGCAGCAGATGTCCGTTATACTCACGATCGGAGTCTTCTAAAATAATAATCCTCGAATCAAACGCGTACCACCATGATAGAAGCGTAACCAAAGGCGCGCGTCAGATGTGCCAGTGTGCGCATTAGTGCGCATCAGTTTAATATATGTGAGCGCGACCACAGATGCTTGATTCCTGCTGTCCCACAGCACAATGTGCTCAATCCGGTCCTCAAACTCAGCGGCGAATTTTACATGCATCTGCCTGCCTGTGATTGGCTCGGGCTTTCTCAGGCGCATCCATGCAAAATCCCTGACCAGCCTTCTGGAGAGCTGGGTCGGTGCTCCTATAGGCTAGAGAAATTCAGCCTGCTCTGCAAGTATCCAAGTTTGCAAGTGATTCTTCCAGCAATAGTGAAATTTTACGGCGATTAAAAAGTGAGGTAGACAAGTCAGACAAAAAACTGTGCACTCTAAAAATAAATGTTGAAAAAGGTCCTTTTTAGGATCCCATCGCACAGTAGTTTTTAAACATAAGTTTATCAAGAAATAAATAACTATTTTAGGCTGCATGATTTTTTGAGAGAAAAAAAGTTATTTATTTCAAATTAGAGGTTCTTCTGATTAGCATATTTGCCAAATTTATGAAGATTCTTCTATGGTGGTTTTTGTTCTGCTGGGGAAATTTAGGTGTGTAAAGGCCCATTCACACCAAGAATGATATAGTCCACACCAATGGACGATATTGTTCTGTTTACTGTAAACGCTGGCTGCAGTTTTGTCGTCTGTAGCTTTAAATGTTTGAGCTACAGTAGGATGTAGACTGATTGGCTATCAATGTTTTTATCATTCATCAGCTGGAATAAATCGTTCTAAAAGTGAATCCAACTATATGGTTTCTCTGTGCTGTTGTTATTTTGGTGTGGACTCTGCCATTCTTTTAAGTTTTAAACAATATCTTTATCATTATCGTCCTTGGTTTTAGCATGCATTAGGAGGATATTTCATGAAAATGTTCAGGTATTAAACTCCATTGCTGTGTGCAGACCTATTCCTGTTCAATCTGACCCATATAAACCAATGTATTTGGGTTCATTTAATTATATTAAATAATACTGAATAAACCCAGCTAATCTGGATTTTGTTTTTAAGATCACCCACAAAACAATATTTAACAGCGCTGCGAAACAGAAATATGGGAAGAGGCGAGACTTCATTGAGAGAGTTCACAGGGTATTCTGTTTCAGTTTGTTTACAAAACTCCATACTGAGAAATACCAACAGGGCAATGAACTGTCCGGACCGTGGATACTATGAACACAACACTGTTAGAACTTTAGATTCTGAAGTTTAGTTGGCAGGACAACACAGAGATGTACCAAGGCTGTATTTCTGTTCCAATTTCAGGATTTGCGAATGAAACTTTAATGAGAATTTGATTTGTCCAAGTGGTCTGACTTGGTCCAACAACTGGGTCTATAATCAGGAGGCTTATGTAGATACGCATTCGGCTGATTACCGCAGTGCAACAGCCTGCACGGTCATCTCTCTCTGTCTCTGTGTGTGTGTGTGCGTGAGTGGTTTGCTGAGCGGACAATCATGGCCATTTAACTAATCAGAGCAAATGCCATAAAAAGCCATTGCCCTGATGATGTCACAGCTCTGGACGTCACTTTGAGTGCATCCATCTGGCTGGGCTTTTTAGCAGCCGGAGAACCACGCTTCACTTTTTCTTTTGTCCTCTCTCATTTTCACGCAATCTGGCCACTCTTTTTGGCCTCTTTTCAAATGCAAGATGCTGTATTATCACCCTTTTTCAAAGATCAGATGTAACTAGATTTTGACACTTGAGTGGCGCTTGCCCGTGCAAAACTCACCACAGTGTTGCAGTGTTGGCGAAGCTTCTTTGAAACTGTAGCTTGTCAAGTTATAACCTAAAAACAATTGGCAGTAAAACTGCGACCAAGATGTATCTTGGGGGGGGGGGGGGGGGGGGTTGTTAGCTGCACTAAAAGCTACAAGAAAAAGTATCTAAATACATTATAATTTATAATTTAATCAGAGACATATTCTTCCTGGGGTTTTAAATGAACAATCGCAATTAGGGTTACACTTTTTCACATTTTAATGGGTAACTGTATATTAAATCAAATATACATTCTAATTTATATAAGAGTTGAAAATTTAGTAAAGGGAGTTGAAGTGGTTATTTTGTTCATTTGCCATCGAATGACCCAATTCACTAGAATAATTCTGACTTTCCAACTCTACATAATTAGGAGAAGGCGAACCAAGTCATTAAAATGAACCCAACTTCCAACACAACAACCATTTAGAAATTAATCTGACTTTCCATCTCTACAAATGAAGGAGAGGACCATTTAGGACGAACTGACTCATTAGAATGAATTGGACTTTCCACTGCAGCATATAGGACCATTTACGACGAACCGATTCACTTGAAAGAATCGGACATTCTAATGCTACATATGAGAGATTGGGTCATTTAGGACAAGTCGATTCACTTGAAAGAATCGTACTTTCCAACACTATGAGGACCATTTAGGTGACTGTTTTTTACTTCTCTTAACAGACAGCATCAATGAAGTGTTGGTCACGCTACGCTGCAAATCATTCGCTACTGGAAAAGCTATATTATGACCAGTGTTGGGGAAAGTTACTATTAAAAGTAATGCATTACAATATTGCGTTACTCCATAAAAAAGGTAACTTATTACGTTACTTAGTTACTTTTTGTGGAAAGTAATGAGTTATGTTACTTTTGCATCTTGTAAATTAAAAAGTAATGCGTTACTTTACTAGTTACTTGAAAAAAGTAATCTGATTACGTAGCTCGCGTTACTTGTAATGCGTTACCTCCAACACTGATTATGACAATAATTTAATTGCCTACTGAGCAATAAACATTGCTACTTTTAATTAGCCACACCAGGGCATTGCTGAGGTTTTTTGCGTGATTGCTAGTGTGCTTGCTTACTGGTGTGAGTCAAAAGAGCGTGTCAAAAGTTATTCAATGCATTGTCCATTTTATCCATTTTACTAAACATACATTTATGTTTTACCTTCCCTCAGTTCCACACTGTTTTACACTTTTCTTTCTTGAATTTTCTTCCCTCGATCAACACAAAGATCTTTCCATTCGTCTGTCCTTTCTCGCTCTCTCTTTCTCCTCCTCTCCACTCATCCCTCGCTTAGCTCATCATTGCTTTACGATAGCTGTGACCTTTTCAGTGGCACTCCACTATCAGACTCTTATCTCACTGCCAGTGTAGCCGAGCGGTCATTTATGAGGTCACTTCACAGAAGTGGACATTAGCGATAATGTACTTCCAGTGACTCAGGTGTCACACTAAAGCGAAGGCAAGCGCGCGCACACGCACCCACTTTTGCCCGGCATATAATCATCCAGTGCTCTGTGTACATGACAGAGATGTGGACGTCATAACAAATTAAAATGTCCGTAGGTGGAAGGAATATTTTGCTTGATGAGAGAAGAGAAAAAAAGACAATATATTTTCTTCAGAGTATTACAAACGCGCACATGCACACACAATTTCTCGATCCCACTCGGTTTGTA
>NW_015505859.1:957942-993052 GCF_001515645.1 Sinocyclocheilus grahami
GAAGTAATTTGCGTTACTTATTTGAAAAAGTAACTCAGATATTCTCTTGTAAATTAAAAAGTAATGCGTTACTTTACTAGTTACTTGAAAAAAGTAATCTGATTACGTAACTCGCGTTACTTGTAATGCGTTACTACCTCCAACACTGATTATGACAATAATTTAATTGCCTACTGAACAATAAACATTGCTACTTTTAATTAGCCACACCAGGGCATTGCTGAGGTTTTTTGCGTGATTGCTAGTGTGCTTGCTTACTGGTGTGAGTCAAAAGAGCGTGTCAAAAGTTATTCAATGCATTGTCCATTTTATCCATTTTACTAAACATACATTTATGTTTTACCTTCCCTCAGTTCCACACTGTTTTACACTTTTCTTTCTTGAATTTTCTTCCCTCGATCAACACAAAGATCTTTCCATTCGTCTGTCCTTTCTCGCTCTCTCTTTCTCCTCCTCTCCACTCATCCCTCGCTTAGCTCATCATTGCTTTACGATAGCTGTGACCTTTTCAGTGGCACTCCACTATCAGACTCTTATCTCACTGCCAGTGTAGCCGAGCGGTCATTTATGAGGTCACTTCACAGAAGTGGACATTAGCGATAATGTACTTCCAGTGACTCAGGTGTCACACTAAAGCGGATGCAAGCGCGCGCATGGCATATAATCATCCAGCTCAGTGTACATGACAAGAGATGTGGACGTCGTAACAAATTAAAATGTCCGTAGGTGGAAGGAATATTTTGCTTGATGAGAGAAGAGAAAAAAAGACAATATATTTTCTTCAGAGTATTACAAACGCGCACATGCACACACAATTTCTCGATCCCACTCGGTTTGTAGGCTACGCTTGTTAGTTCCACTTGAAATGGCAAATGACAAACAATCAGAGGTAGTGAAGCAGTGGCTTACCAGCTCACAGAACCAGCCAAAACAAAACAAACAAGGCAATTACTGCAATTCACACTACACCAGTTCTCCATGTTAAACACACACACGCACACACAGATAAACACAAAGACCTTTGCAATTATAAACATTATTCTCGTCTCTCGCAATCAATTTTTGACATAAAACTAGCTACACATAGGCCTATACATAAACTCGAGCAGCGGGGATGTATATTAAAACGACTAAATCCACTGAATAAAATATTTTCTCATCTCCAAGGTTATGAAGAGAAGGTGGAGAAAATCTCCGAACTGATTTTTTTATACATCACTGGCTTTGCAGGGCTTTGATAACCTGAGGCCAAAAGAGGAAGTTAACAGATGTGTTTAGTTTACGGCCCATTTGAATGTCTCCCTCACAGATATAGAACAACTTTATGCCGCTGTGCTAGCTACGCAAATACACACAACATACAAAGTTGTGCTCATTAAGTAGTTTTAGCACTCATTCATTCATATTATTAATTGCAGGACAATATTTTCTCATCTCCAAGGTTATGAAGAGAAGGTGGAGAAAATCTCCGAACTGATTTTTTATACATCACTGGCTTTGCAGGGCTTTGATAACCTGAGGCCAAAAGAGGAAGTTAACAGATGTGTTTAGTTTACGGCCCGTTTGAATGTCTCCCTCACAGATATAGAACAACTTTATGCCGCTGTGCTAGCTACGCAAATACACACAACATACAAAGTTGTGCTCATTAAGTAGTTTTAGCACTCTTGCTGTAGTTCATGTAATTCATTCATATTATTAATTGCAGGACGCATTCAGCAATGTTTGAAGCCTTTTAGTGTTCACATGTTTAATACAAGACAAGTTTTTGTGTGTTTGTATCTCTCACACGCTGGTTTATAGACTTTTTTGACTGGCAGTAAAATATAGGCCTGCAAATGGATAAAATAGCATGACATGAACCGTCTAACAAGTCAACAGTTGGCAAGAGAGTTTTGTTTGTCATATACACTCTATGAGTCATTCTATGAACACAATCGGTCATTTGAAGTGCAGTAAACACACAAATATGCTGTTAGGTGCTTTGCTGGCCTAAATATATAAATATATTTTATTGTCATTTTGTCAGTAATGTTGTGTAATATTAAAAATTATATATAAATAATAATAATAATATATATATACACACACACACACACACATGTATGCACGTATTACAGAACTGTTTGGCTAGTTGTAAAATTATATTTAATACAATTTAAAAATAATAATAATAATAATAACCCACCAGAACATTACCAATATCAAATATGGATTGATTATCTCACTCACACTATATTAATAATATCTTTTTTTATTCCCGTGCCAAAGACAAATTTGAACGGAAATCTTTTTTTTTTATTAAAACAGAATTAGTTATCTGTGTCCACAAATTTTGATTCTCTCCCCATCACATCACTTATATATAACAATAAGGAGGCAAAGACATAACTGCAAGACATAACTGTTCAAAAGCTGTCAGGTTCTTTTCTCGTTAAAGATATTTATTTATTTATTTATTTGTTTGTTTGTTATTTATTTATTTATTTAGCCTGGCAGGTAAAGCATAACATATCCACCTTGTCAAATAAAATAAGCAGAAAATCTGTTTATTTAGTTATTTTAGCTATTTATAGAAAAGCCCTGTTGAATCTTAATGCTAATGAGAAAACCTCATAACCCAAACATTTTAGTTTAAAACATCGTGTCACGTTCAGAATTTTACTCTTTTTTATTTCAGCTTATGATGACAGTGCAATGTGTTAACATTTAAAGACATTCTTTTTCTGGTAGAAGTTTTAAAATCAGAAATATATTTGGAAAATGACGCATGTTCACCTTACAGTACATGGTGCTGTGTATTTTAGTGATCTAGGGGCAAATATGCAAAAGCACAGGGATTTATGAAGCAGATCAAATAAATGTGTTTAAATGTTTGTTAGTTATGCATGAAGTTGGTTGCGGTCTCCTGATTAAGAATCTGGATGGCTTGAGGGAAAATAGCTCCTCTTGACCCCTGCTGGCCCTGCAGCCACAGTAGAGCTTTATCTGACCTCAACAGTGTGGATGAAATCCTTAGTGATTTTTCTTGCAATATAATCTTGCTTAGATGCGGAGATGTCCTGCACGCAGGCCAGAACAATGGGAGCCTGTTTATTCATCTGTCAGGTAAAAACCACAAGTTCGATAACTTAAAGAATTAATTGCACACCTCTCCTTAACAAGCTGCATTTATGCAGAGATGTACATTCATGGACATTACTTGCATGTCATGTAACCATTAACCAACATCAGAGAACTGTGAACTAGTGTTATTTTAGTATAATTTTGATACTATTATAGTTTTATTAATATTTTGAATTAGTTTTTGTTCTTATATTTTCATTTTTGTTAAAGTTTTAGTTATTTTGTTGTGTGTTTTTGTCATTTTTATTAGGTATTGTTTTTAATGTCTATATAGTTTTTATTTTTTGATTAAATTTTTTTCCGTTAACTTTTTTTTATGGTTTTATAAACTTAACTATAAGAATCCTGCATTTGAGCATGTGAATGTGTTGTTAAATTATTGAAATATTAACTAAAACTCTTCAAGAAAATATTTTACACCTAAGGGGTTCAGCTTAAGAAAACATTTGGAAACTCTATATTAGTAAATGTAGAAGTTAACATCAACTAAGTTTAATAAATGCTTTAGAAGAATTTTGCATTGTTAGTTCATGTTAACTAATGCCAACAAATGGAACCTTATTGTAAAGTGTTGCCAAGTCCACTATCAGGGCCTTGTTGTTGCTGATGTTCACCTCTACATCCTGTAGATATGTTTTGTCTTGGCTGTCAGCATCAAACCCATCATAACAGTGTGAGAGAGAGTGAGATGGCAGAGAATAGGAGGAGGGTGGGGTGGAGGAAGAACAAACATGTCCCTTTGAGATAGACTCTAGTACTAATATTGACCAGCATGCTTCAGAAAACACAGACGCCCGACTCTGCAACAGTAATGAAAGCCCCACAAAAGGACCATCGACACGTTTGATCAACAACCTGAATTAGCAGCGTCTGTTCACCTTGATTGCTAGTGCTCATGTTTCACTTACACACACAAACACACACACATACACACTCACTCACCACTGCACATGCAATCAGCCAGCAAATAAGAGCATGTGGCACAAAAAACAACAACAACACAAAACACGTTTAATGTGCTCAGCAGGTACGAGTCCAACTATTAAAACACACAAACATCACAAAGCTAAAGTTGGTGAGTGCATAAATTAGAAATGTCATTTCAGACTTTATCAGAGGCTCCGGTTCGCCAAGTAATATTTTTCTGCCTGTATTTCTAATAGATTTGAGCTGTCATTCTTATTGATACTCCAACCAAAAATGAAACTTCTGTCATCATTTATGTCACCCATATGTTGTTCCAAACCTCTATGAGTTTCTTTCTTTAATGGAACATAAAAGAAGATATTTTGAAGAATGTTTGTAACCAAACAGGTTTTGTTTGCTATTGACTTTAACTATATGGATGCACTGTCAGAAAAAAAGGACCGGTATCTTTTCAAAAAGTACACTTTTGGACCTTTTATGTCCCTAAAGGATTCATATTAGTACCTTTAATAAAATGGAAGTCAATATCTTCTTCTATGTTCCACAGTAAATATAATGAAAAAATGATGACAGAATTTTCATTTTTGGGTGAACTCTCCCTTGAATGAGTTACACATTAAGGTTTAATGCTTAGCGGTTTGTTGAAACTTCTAACCTTAGGTATGAGCAATAATAATAATAATGACATCTGCCTTAGCAAACACTTTTAAGTATGTACGCAGTAGTTTGTGATGAGAGAATCAGGTTTTAGTGGAGCTGGAGGGAGGAACCTACAGAAACGTGAGTCACGTTTTTCCCAGGTTAAAACATCAGGGAGCCTGTTGTTCCTCTCTCTGAAACGGTTACTGTTTATATTTATTGTGGTGCTGATAGGCTTTTAAGAAATGATAGCTCTTCCTGAACTTAAGGTGGAAGCTGCTTTGTTATATCCTGAATGAATGAATAAATTAATGAATAAATAGCTAGTCAAAAGAACAAATTAAGTATGTGATCCCTGATAGCACACATACATCTCAGAGATGTCTATTTGATGTGCATCTGGAAGACATAGTTTTAGTGTTCGCTCATCTGCAATCTAACGTTTCCTGTCAGACATTAAATAGACATTTAGTGTCATAAGATGTTTATGATTTAAAATGTATGTAAATCTGACTTTTTAAAGATGTTCATCAGATGTGTGTACACGCTTTCAAGATGAAGTGCTCTTTAACAGACATCTTGCAGACGTACATGTACTATTGTAGGTTAGGGTATGAAATTATGAAATATGTTGAGATATGACATCTAAGTTTACTTACTTTTTTATTTTTTGAAAATAAATATACTAGTAAACTAGTATACTAGTAAAGTGCATGGACCGATATATCAGGCAAGGTTATTCATATTCAAACATTTTGAGATTATCAACTGATAACCATTACCGCCCTCTAGTGTCAGTTCAGATTATCCAACTTCAACCAACTCATCAATAAATAATGGACATTTTGTGTTATCAATATTTTTATAGAATTTTGAGCAAGTATTGTTTAGAATACGTTATTTTTTGCTAATATATATATATATTTATATGTGTGTGTGTGTGTGTGTGTGTGTGAAGTTACACTGAGACGGGGGGGGGGGGGATAAACGATTTTTTTAAGAGCTATTTTTGAGGGGGACACAGACAATACAGCTAAAATTGTACTTGTAAGGATATAAATGCACAGAGGAAAGCCTTACTACTTTTAGTGTAGTAGGGAGACCGTGCCAAATTAGACAACGTCAAGCTGTTGTGGTCGTGTCCTCTGTAGACATTACTATCCGTCAGTGTTGCCAAGTCCGCGGTTTTCAAGTGGAATTGGGCTACTTTATCACTGTTGCCGCGGGTTGTTTTTCATGTCCGCGGGTTGAAGCGACCCCAATAACGTGTATTTTAACCCCCGGAATGCGATTTTTACCGGGGGACCCCTCGAAACGCGGTTAGTCTGGGCTAGTTTTGAGTACCAAAGGGTGTGGGTTTATTATGAAAACCGTCAAGCAGGTTATGTTATTATTGCTAATGCGGGCTCATCTAAAAATACATTGGCATCATCTGTATTAAAGAAAAAATAATCACTTCATCCGATGTTTAAGTGAATAAAATAGCCTTGACAGCCTTACTTACTGGAGTTTCACAACTATTGACTTCACCGGACTTGTGTGTGTGTGTGTGTGTGTGTGTGTGTAGGTGTGTGTGTGTAGTTGATGTAAAAGAGGAAAGCAGGCATTTGGACCATAGCACTATGAGGCAAGGGAGGGGGAGCCTCAAAATGTTTCTAAACTTAAAATGCATTTTTGCCCCGTTTGTGTTGTTTTACTACTTATAAAATTATTTAAAGTACAAACCATTGTTACAATACACAGTGTGGTTTTTAATCATTTTTAGGGGGGACAAACCTCAGATGGATTTCCGCCTATGTGTGTGTGTGTGTGTGTGTGTGTGTGTACATACACAAACATAAACATATATACACAGTATATAGTAAAAAAATAATAAAAAAGTCATACATTGGCACAAGTATTCACAATTGTCAAGAAAACTAATTTCACACATTTAAACAGAAGCGTGTATATAGAACCCTATATCAGATCAAGCACTACTCCTAAATGCCAAAAGAAGATTAAAGTTCACTGAGACACCCTGAAAGTTAGTATGAGTGTGTTTACAGGGTGAGTGACAGGACTGAGGATATGAGTTTTGACATTGGACAGATTGCGTGTCCCTCTGTGAGCCCCGGGGTGGCGGAGAGGCTGAGATCAGCCTCTTCGTGAGGTGGGGCGGCTGGGGTATGAGAGCACGGCATGTGTGTGCATTTCAGGACAGGCTCACAGATGTGCGTGACAACCCCACGGCAACGGAACTGCTGTCGCTACGCAGCACACATTGCATAGCAACCAGATAACATCAGTCAGATAGGCCCGATTTCAATGTTTAGATGTAAAAGGTTATAAATTAATTAGCCAGAGGCAGAGACAAGGCTCTGGATAAACAAGAAAACAGTAATATCAGAATACAGCTTCATTATGCTTGCCATAAAACTGGTTATTTTTTATCACCTTCAAACAGCATCAAACCAATAAAACCTGTGAATTACAGGTGACCTAACTAACAGGTTACAATTTCCGCAAGTCTAATTTGTAAAAATGATATGCACATAATCAATTAAGTGTTTAATATTATTATCATTGTGACTGCAGTACATGTGACAGTGTCAGGCAGCTTTATGACCTTCGCTATATTAGGAGGTGTTGATGTGTTCATTTCCATGCAAACAAACTGTAATTGCACTACGGTAAAAAGACATATGAGCACATCTCACAGCCCAGAAAATGGAATGATGCAAAGGATCTTGCAGGAAGGAATGAGAAAAACATATGGCAGCTGTCTATTCTGTCTGTTTTTCTTTTCAGAGAATTAAAAGGCTATGAGGCAACAGAGGGATTTTCTCCTGCTAAAAAGTCAGAGCTGCAGGCCACACTGAGAACTAAGCCAGGTTCTGCCTTTCATCTGGCACAGCATCATTTTATACTGACAAACTGTGTACCTGCACTCATGCATTCGCTAAGCTGGTGTTAATTCAAAAGTCGCTGCATAAAATACTGTCTTTGATCATTCTCATGTCATTTGTGCCCCAGACCTACATTCTATTGTAACTTGGCCAGAGCTGTATGACACACTAAACTCTTTAATTTAACCTGCCCACATAAAAAAAATGGATGGTGTTTATCTGAATTAGGCCTATGCATATTCAAAAACAAGGTGTCTTGGTTACATACATTTTTGTTTAAAACATCATGAAGGATCTCAAGTCTTTTTTAGTAAATAATTTTTAAAAAATCAAATTTTAACAAGCATGGCCTTTGAAGCAGAGTTACCAACAGAGTTATCTTGAGATTATTTATTCACACTTGACAGCTTAAAATGAAGTGTGAAAAAACTATGTTTGGAATGGAACTCTTGCATGCACACTCTGCATTGTACACCGTTGCATACTATATTAAAAAAACCCCGCAATGATGCTTTTTTTTTTAAATATGCAACATTTTTGTTAAATGAACTCATCAATGTGTATGTTTATTCAGTGAGCGTCCAGGTATCATAAACAAAAACAACAAAAAAAGGTTAATTATCTGTTATCTGTTATTATGAAGAAATAAATGCAGTTATATTGCATTTTAATTCAATTTTCTCTCAAATTTAATTACAAATTAATATATAATCAAATAATATAAATATTATATATTAATATATATATATAATATAATATAATTAATATACAAAGCTACCTTAAAATGAAGTGTAAAAAAAATGTGTTTGGAATAGAAACGCTTGCATACTGTGCAGTGTAGACATGCCTACGACATGCCTGTCGTAGTAACATGCCTGGGGGAAGTCTGTGTGTGTGTGTGTACGCACTTTGGATGGTTAAATGCAGAGCACTAATTCCAAGTATGGGTCACCATACTTGGCCACATGTCACGTCACTTTCTTTACCGTATTTACCTGTTTCAAATCATCATATGTTTAATTCAGAGAGTGGCATACATCATAAACCAAAAGAGTAAATTGTCTTGTAAATATGTACCGTTATATTGAATTTTAATCGAATTGTCTGTAATGTATATATATAATTTACAATATAATAAAAAATAAAAGCAAGGAAACATTATTTTAATTATAAACATGGCAAGAAAAAGATAAATGAAACTATATAAACAAATGGAACGAACAACAAAACACAAATCTTGAAAAAAACATCCAATGCTGTTTTTGTCAGTACAGTTTTATGGTGCACGGGTGATGACCTGTGAAAACTCAGCCCAGCAGGTCTGTTGTGCATATAACAACTAAACGAAATGAAACATGTTTTTAAACAGTAACAATAATGTTGCCAAGGATGATGAATGACGTTCGCTCAAAATATCACAAAGCTGCCACCTGCTGGTGAAGAGCGGGACGTCTCTAATTATTGTTCCCCCAATTAAACCAGTTTTAAAAAGTTACATAACAGATCCATTCATGCAAACACGAATAATGATCAATTTAACAGCTGTCTATAAAATCTTAATTGTGTGAGTCTCAGCATCATCTATGTTCAGGACTGAATTTTGAGCGCGCTACGCAGAAGCCGCCCACTTTCCTCAAGCGTGTCCAATAGTGTCTCTAGAGAGTCATGAGGTTTATTTTAATGACCTTTGCTTGACTTTTCCACCAATTTACAGGTGTGCCATCACAGGTGGACAGCGACATGGAGGGACAGCAGCTACAGCAGGTGAGCGAGTTTATTTACAGTTAATACTTACAAACAACATACTTGTTGTGCCAAAACTTTGCGCAGTAAGAATTTTGACGCAAGATGAGTTTATTCCCGTGTCATCACAGTTTGACGTTTGAGAGCACTTCAGCTCATCGATATAACATGGCAAGCATTACCTCACCTCTCTGATTTGATTGCTGGCAGGTTTTGAACCCGCAGAGACTGAAGTCACTGCAAGAATGGCTGCAGAAAAACTCAATCACTTTAACACAGGTCAATGGGCAGAGGAAATATGGTGGTCCTCCTCCGGGTAAGAACTGAACTGAGATCAGCCCTTTGCAATTCAAACACGACCTGTGGCATTTCAAGCTCACTTATGTCTCATAGCATGAGACTGAAGTATGATGTAGTTATAAATGGCCTCACATTTTCCTTCATAGCATTAAGTAGAGCAGAAACAGGTTGTTTATATGCTCCGTTAGAGGTTTAAGAACGAATCTTCATCATTTTGGGTTCAAAACAGCTTGTCATGTGGGACTGATACATTGGAGTTATCTTATTAAAGTCTGAACCATGCCTCTTTTGTGCTTTGCCTTCACCTCCCATTAAAGCATGGACACCTGGAGCTCAATTAGGCTGCAAGTCCTCATTGCTGCTCAATTATTGCCGATTGGATGGTTTTAGATTATTGCTTGATGAAAATGATTGGTTCAAGATCACTTTTAAAGTAAAATTGGTAGATTATTGAATTAAAATTCTAATGTGTTGATCACTTTAGATGTATATAACTTGAATAAATTAGACACCAAGTGTAATATCTGTGTTTTAGTTGTCAAACTTTTAACTACAGTAATATTATTCATATTGGGGTTAACTGTAAAATGCCTTTTATGTTTTATATGTATCAAAGATCATGAGTGCATAGATGGTAACTCCTTTTGTAGTTTTTGCTCAATTAGTACATCTAATTTACAGCTTTGATCTGAGTCTCTGATCAGTGTTTATTATGTGATGTTTTCATCAGTTTTTCAGAGTATAATTACACTTTTAAAGGATCATTATCCTGAGGAATTGCATTTGCCTTGATCTTGATATCTAAAAGAGCTTAAAGTGCTATGAAATAAATCTCAAAATATATGTTTTATAAAGTCAGATCTTGACAGTTTGAGCATTTTAGTGTCTGTGATGGTCATAATTTATTAAGAGATGTTTTTATCACAATTTGACCACTAGTCGACATGAATTCATGAAGCTTTGAAGTTACAGCTAACCAGGTTTTATTTATTTATTTGTTTTTATTTTTAAAGCACTTTCAAAAAGTGTATTTTGGCAAAAGTGTGTGTGTGTGTGTGTGTGTATATATATATATATATATATATATATATATATATATACACTGTATGTGTGTATAAATGAAGCATAACTTCAAGTCTAAGTATTGTTGCGTATGTGTGTGTGTGTGTGTATATATATATATGTATGTGTATGTAAATCTCTCTCATACTATTATCAAATTTGTTTCAACATGAAGTATTTTTGAAATCTAATCCCAGTCACTTTTGTTTTTGATCACACATTAATGAACACTCCTTTTGACTTCGGTTTCTTTTTTTTCTTTCTCCAGTCTGGCAAGGTCCTGCTCCCGGCCCGGGCTGTGAGGTTTTCATCAGTCAGATACCACGTGACATCTATGAGGACCGCCTGATCCCTCTTTTCCAGAGCATTGGCACTATTTACGAGTTTCGTCTCATGATGAACTTCAGCGGGCAGAACCGAGGCTTCGCCTATGCAAAGTACGGTGACCCGGTCACCGCGTCTGCTGCCGTCATGACCCTGCATCACTATCGTCTGCCGGAGGGGGGCTGCCTGACGGTGCGCAAGAGCACGGAGAAGCGGCAGCTGCGTCTGGGGGATCTTCCAAATAGCACAAATCAGGGGGAGTTGCTGACGGTGCTGCGAATGCTCTCTGATGGGGTGGAGGATGTCCTGCTGAAGATGGTCGGGCCCAAAGGGAGAGAGGTTGTGGCTCTTGTGAACTACTCCTCCCACTATGCCGCATCCATGGCCAAGAAAGTGCTCGTGCAAGGTATCTATCTATCTGTTTCTTTTTTCTGCACATTAAACTGAAGTAAGAGAAAGTATTGTAAAATGCAACAAATTGTCACCGTTAATTAAGAACATTGATCTTTTAAGCTGTTTGTTTTTTTTTTCTTGTCTTTTTTTAATTTTATTTTAGCTTTTAGGAAGCGGTACGGCATTTCAATTACTGTGAAATGGATGTCGTTCTCCAAGTCCAAGCATGTCGCAGAGAATGGACAAGACGACGACTGCTTTACTCCACCTGCTCTGAATCCCCTCCCCAAACCCTCCATGATGTCCTGCTGAAGATGGTCGGGCCCAAAGGGAGAGAGGTTGTGGCTCTTGTGAACTACTCCTCCCACTATGCCGCATCCATGGCCAAGAAAGTGCTCGTGCAAGGTATCTATCTATCTGTTTCTTTTTTCTGCACATTAAACTGAAGTAAGAGAAAGTATTGTAAAATGCAACAAATTATGTCACCGTTAATTAAGAACATTGATCTTTTAAGCTGTTTGTTTTTTTTTTTCTTGTCTTTTTTTTATTTTATTTTAGCTTTTAGGAAGCGGTACGGCATTTCAATTACTGTGAAATGGATGTCGTTCTCCAAGTCCAAGCATGTCGCAGAGAATGGACAAGATGACGACTGCTTTACTCCACCTGCTCTGAATCCCCTCCCCAAACCCTCCATCACCCCTCCCCACCTGCACCCTCAGCCCTTGCTTCATGATGTCCCATCCCATCCCCTTATCCAGCCCTTCTTCCGGGCCGTGGGGGGTCCGGCCGGCCTGAGAGATGAGATGATGCCTCAAGCACCCGTGAACCACGATGCCGTGTCTCAGCTGCAGTGGATATGCGAGCTGTACAGACTTGGCACTCCACAGTATGAAGTCCGTTTCCATCGCACCAGCTCCGACGGCTTCCTCTGCTTCATCTTCAAAATTTTGATCCCAGGCCTTCTTTTTCCCCTGTGCGGGTTTATCCGGATCCTTCCAGGCACCAGCATTCAAGCCATGAAGGCGGAAGTTTATCGAGCCGCCGCTGAGCAGGCGATCCAAACCATGTGTAAAGTCTCAAATTTGCGACCTTTCTAAAAATTGAGCTGCTGTTGTTAATGTAATGTGAAGTTATCAGTTTTACGTTCAGTATTACGGTTTGAAGGCATGTACTCTTCCAGTTTCAGATGAGTAAGTGGAAATGAATGATTAAACAAGTATTTAGTTTAATGTTAAAGGGAAAAAAAGCCAATCTAGGCAGTGAATTTCTTTTAATTTTACAAGCTCTTTAATTCAGTGGTATGAAGGAGTTTTGAAGTATTATGTTCTCGTTGGTATAATGTTTTATAATATTTTAACTATGTAATATTAATCATTTATTTTAGTCAGCCTCATCACATTTGGATGACTGCCTGTTTTCACGACTTATTTTGAGTGTTTTTCCACTGTATTTTACTTTTCACGATTTATTTTGAGTGTTTGTCACGTTTGTTGACTTTGCATGGTGTGCTCGTTTCCTTGTTTGATGGGTTGTACTGATTATAAATGACTTTTGTACAGTAAATAAGTTCTCGTGTATGCTATTGTTCAAATCCCTAATTATTACTTGGATAAGAAGTTGCGGTAATTTAAAACGCCCTAACACAAGTAATAAACTTTGATGCAGAAAATTGCTACAGATATGAATGGTACCTCAAGCCACATGGGTTAAGGAGCGATATCATCTTCATCAGTCATCTTTGAAAAATTGTATTTTTATATATCAATATGATTATAAAATAATCACTACTTATTTTTATGAAAACTGATTAATCTGTATGAAATTGAATACTGTAAAGCAAAAAATATAAGTTACAGCAGTAAAATGTAAATATTCTTATTTATGGCCATCTTAAATATTAAAATATTAATGTAAATTTTTAATACTGTAAAATTACAATACTTATAGCTGTCTCAAAATAATTACCATTGTAAAATTGCAATACTAATGTCTAAGAAATATTAGTCAATTTTCCCTATAAAATAAACTATTTAAAAATAATTTTATTTAACAGACAATTACAATACTAATATTTATAGCGGTCTTAAAGAAAGTCACATAGAATGTTGAGAAAACGTAAAAGTAATCTTGCATGTGGCATTAAAACAGATATGACTGACACATTAAGACAAGACTAAATATCTTAGTTACTCATTTATTAATAGATCTGACGTAATCCAAGCACATTTTAAAAGGGCAGGCAATGAGTTGAATATGTTTGCTCAATGTACATGTTTGACAACTGGCACACAATTGTAACTGGCGTTTGGTAAGTGGGTCCACTGTCCTCCTCTGTCTATATGGTGACTGTTTTTAAGACTACAAGGTCCGTTTCTTGATCTCATCCACCAGATCCGCTCTGGGCACATCAACCTACAGGAAACCAGACAAAATTTTTTTTTTTTTAATCCGACTCCAAAAGATAGAGGTATAAACATGTAAAACTATTTATTTTCAAGATGAATATACATGCAAAACAAGATTGTGACACAAATGTAGCCTGTTTAATGCATAAAACTGTTTTATACTCAGTTAAAATATTTTGTGAATGGCATGACGTTGTAAACGTTTTTACCTCTTCTCGGCTTACTACGTTGCGCAGTTTGACAACTCCGTCTTTGAGTTCTTGTTCTCCTAAAATGGCCACCAGTGGAATCCCAGTTTCCTCACAGTGCTGCAGTTGGCTCAACAGCTTTGGGTTTTTCTTATATAAAACTTCAGCCTACAGCACATAACACATAGTTCAGAGTCAGAGATCCACAATCCAACTCCAAATTCATTTTGTTTTTTCTTGATACGATATTCAAGCAAATACAAACCTTGATTCCCTCATTCCAAAGCGCATTGGTCAGTTTGAGTCGCTCTTCTAGAAGGTTCTTCTGCGCTGAAGCCACCAGCACTTGAGTTTCAGTGGTGCGCACCTTCTCTGAAGATGCCTGGAGGAGATGGGATCATTCCATATTTGTATTTAAATACCTTTCATATTAAAATACAGTGCCACCATTCTAAAAATTTACTTAATTACAAAATTAAATGTAAATGCATTTAAAATGCATTCAAAAATTAACTCCTTCTCAAGCACCCCATTTTGGCATGGGAACATAAATGGCATACCCCAAAAAAAAGGTTGCTGCTCATGAGTCTTTCTGACTAGATACATAACCAACTTATAGTTACAAAGCTGACACTTGAAAGTTTACCGTTCGAGACACAGAATTACTCAGACTGTTATGAATATGGAGATATATAAGCTAAAACATAAACACAAAAATAAGAATATGTGGCTGTGGTAAATGATTTTAGAAACACAATGAAGCTGAAGCCACAAATCTGCTCATGCTTCATTTCAAATTTGAGGACGTTATCTCTAAAACTGCATTTTATGAAACATTTTCTAAGACTATGTCGTGTGTCATTAGAGAAGGCTAATAAAATAATTTATTGTAAGCGCCCCTGCATGCTATTGTCTGATGTCTGGCCCCGCAAACTGCCCCATTCATGTTTCTATTGTTCTCACTCCAAGAAACTTTCACATCTCTGCCAGGTATGAGACGTAATCCTCATTTTTCTTTATTCAGCCATAATTAGCCTAATTCATTAATTAAATATTTAAAACAAAACATTAATATTCACTGTTTTTTTCATATTATATTTAAATGTAAAACAATATTGTATAACGCAAGCTTCCCAAACACTATTATACAGACTATCATTATACACCCCTAAACCTACCCCTCTTTCTCTTACTCACCTCGGCCTTCTGCTCCATGATGGAAAAGATTCTCTCAATCCCAATGCTGACACCCACACAGGGCACTTTCCTGCCCTTGGGGTCAAACATGCCCACCAGACCATCGTATCGCCCTCCGCCGGCCACACTGCCAACGCTTACACCAGCTTCATCTGCCCCGTTCTGCTCTGCAGGTGTGGACACCAGTGCTGGGATGGTCTGGGAGAGAATCGCTTCATAAATCACACCAGTGTAGTAGTCCAGTCCTCGAGCCAGACTCAAATCAAACACCACCTAGAGAGAGAGAAAAATAAAAAAATTAATGAGGGCAAACGAAATGAACAAGATCGCTGATGCAGAGTGTGAATGGGTGTGAAAAATGAAATAATGAACATGAAATTATAACTGCATTTACTGAAATGAAACACCCTTGTAATAAATTTTATAGGGTGTGTATTTCTTATCTAATGGGTCATAAAATGTAAGGAAGATGCATGAGGAACATAAAAAAATAATCAGGTGTGAAGTGATACAGCATCAGCAAGTTAATTTAGAGTTTTTGTTCTAACTAGCTGGATTTAAGTCAGTTTGGTTACAAGTTGTCACATCAAGCTGCGTAGCTCCACCCACAGTGAAATCTCATTGGTCCAAAATACTGCTCTACATTACACAATTGACTATGCTCTGATTGGCTGAAAATCTGTTTCAAATATCATCAAATAATCTTCATTTGTGTGTGTGTGTGTTTTTTTAGAAAACACTAATACAATATAATGCCCATACTATGCAAGTAAGAAAAGATAAATGCATTTATTTTGATTGATAAATATTCAATTAGATAAGACTGCAGAGTAGAAGAATTTTCACTACAACCTTTTGTTCAGTATTAAGATGAATCTTTGCAAATCGCCTTTCCTAATATGTGCTAGTTAGCAAGTTCCGCGGCTGAAGTTTACAGTCTGCTCATCACCACACGGAAAAGAGGGGCGGGATCAGCAGAGCTTATTAGCATTTAAAGCAACACAGACTAGAACGGCATGCTGAAAACAGACCTGATTTTGACGGTATAAAGGGTGTTTTTTACACTATCATTGAGAAATTTGAACCAAAGTATGTCATAGGCTTTTCATTAAGACCCTAAAGAATCATATCAACTTGTGGAAAATGGGCATCCGATGAACCCTTTAAATTACGACCATAATATTTTCTAACTAGAAATGACATCAAAAGTGGACAAAGTTGGTCAAAAATGTACATTTGCACACAAACGTCATCTTTTAGATGCCATCTCTACTTTCTAGCTCAACAGTCACAGAATGGAATGGAGAGGATAGTGGGATATCTTACGCAGTGATGGATACATCTACGCTGCCTTCAAAAATCAATCAGATGAAGGCATCACAGCAGACAGGATGTGACACAATCATTGGATTATGACGTGCCTTGTTACCTTCCAGCCTCAGCATGCTTCAGCTTTCAGATGCAGCCCACAACACTGAAAATTTCTCATGTTGACCAGCAACCAACCTTAATACGAAAATCTCCAAGATCTAATTCGTTCAGGATCTCGTAGACAATTTTCAGACACTCGGCATCAGGGATCATGGCATCGTACTGACCTGCAATATCGAAATCCTGCAGCCACAAGAACAAGGTTTAGATTCAAATTTAGATAAATAAAAATTAATAATAACAATGACATGTCTATTACTACAATTACTAGTAGTAATAATAATAATAGCTAATTTTACTGGGGTCATTTTACTTTTAGAGGTACTTACACACTGGTAGAACTCCCTGTAACGGCCTCGGGTCATGGCTGGGTTGTCTCTGCGGTACACTTTAGCAATGTGGTAGCGCTTAATGTTGGTGATTTTATTCATTGCGAGATAGCGAGCAAATGGGACCTGAGGAGAGAAGAGTCAAGGAGCCAAATGCAACAGGACTGTTGAGTCTTCAAAAAAATGTTATGCAATTATGGTGAGATGTACATGTGCATTTGGCTATACGTTAGTGATTTTAGGCACAACCCAAAATGGCTTTTACAGCAATAATAAATACCCACCAATCTCCAATAAATGTAATTTTATGAATTGATTCATTAAAAAATAATTAATTAATATAAACACATTTTTAAAACAGCTATGTGTCTGCAAAATGATTCAATATAAGATCAATAAAAGCATGTCTGATGGATACAGTGAGGTCATATCTCAGAGACAGAAGTTCTCCTCCCTGGTCCTTCAGATCGTAGATGAGCTTGGAGTCTTCGCCGTACTTCCCTGTCAATGTTTCCTACAGAAACGCAAACAAACAGGGTCATTACAGTGAATTAATGCAAGTATGTGATGCACAAACTAATGTGTAACAGCTCAAGAGACCTTCAGCTCAAAGACAGGGGTATCGATGGTTTCAGCACCGTGGCGTTTAAAGCAGCTAATGATGATGTTGAAAACCTTTTCTCTGATAGCCATCTGCTTGGGGTTATAGTCCCTGGTCCCCTATAGAGAGGAAATGAGAGATATAATACAGTAGCTCACTGCAAAATGGCTCACTTCAAACAAACCTGTGCATCTAAAATGTCAGTTTTTGTTATACCTTGGCTGTTTTGAGAACAAACACATGTTTTCCCTCATCTCCTCCCAGCTGAGCTTTGAGCTGCAGCAGTTTGGCCACTTCTTCATCAATCTAAAAACAAACAGTAGAAACAGATTTTATCTTCAGCACACTGAAAATGCAGAAAATGCTTTAGGGTGAATCATGAAATTGTCAAGAAAATTTCTAGACCATATTTTACCCCAAAATTAAAAAGGACCCCATTTTGCAGATTTATTTTTCCCCTGTTCTATTTTTTTCCCCTGAAAATGTAATATTTTTACACCAATTCTCATTCTTGTCATTCAAAACACCTCAATACATTATGTTTGTATTTGCTGTTTTGAATTACAATTAAATGCTGATTTTTTTTTTATTATTTTGTACAAATAAGAATTTTCACTTCTGTCTGCATTAAGGAAATTAAAATTATGGGGGGGGTGAAAAAAAAAGTTTTCAAGTGACCTGTTATTTTCTCAGCCTTTTATTACAATTTAATAACTGTTTTCTATTTTGATATATTTGTAAAATGTAATTTCTTCCTGTGATGCAAAGCTGAATTTACAGCAACCATCACTTCAGTGTCACATGATCCTTCAGAAATCTTTCTAATATGCTGATTTCCTGCTCAATAATTTTTCTTATTGTTGAAACTTGATGTTTAAGAAATTTGTCTTACTATTATCAATGCTGTCAACAGTTGTGCTGCTTAATATTTAAAAAAAAAAAACATTATACAACTTTTCAGCATTATTTGATTAACAGAAAGTTCAAAAGAACAACTTTATTTGAAAAAGAAATAATTTGTAAAATTATGTATTTACTGCTACTTTTAAGCAAATTAATACATCCTTTTTGAATAAAAGTATTAAAAAAATGTTATTACTAACCCCAAACAGCACTGTATAAATAGTAAGAATGACATATATTTTCCTTTACTTTGAAGTGAAATGTGACCTGCTATTTTCTCACCCTTTTAGTACATTTATTTTTGTTCTTCAATAAGTTCTGTATGGTTTTGAATGGGGAAACAGGAGGTGAGCAGACAACAGGCACCATGTAAAGCTAAAAGACATAAGATAAGCAGTGACTGAAATGAAAAGGTACCTGTGATAAAGTCATTCCAGAAGAGAAGCGCAGAGATGACAGGTTCACAGCAGACCGACGGCACATGAGTCCAGCACACAGCCGCGTGGAGACCAGCCCCAGAGCATTCATTATGCACGGTCCAAACACACACACCAAAATCACAGTCCCATACAGTTCAAAAGCAGGTGAACCATCCGATCCCACAAGCAGCAAGGATAATCCAGGTGTGCAGTGGTATCCGTATCAACAAGCAGGAAGAACAGGAGAAAAGTGGTGAGCAACCCTGTCACTAGGTGCCCATAAGAGAGGCATCACAGCAACAAGGAAGCAAAACATGAGAGGAGGCCATCAAAATCAACCAGCATCCCTAAACGGAGTTAGAATCACGCCACACTTCTTAGATGAACACATGCTCTTTTTACCACCCCATGAAATATAAAGCCCTCACATATTCATCTCATACACTTGTCATGGGTCTTGTTTCATATTTTTATTTGTCATATTTTGTAGATGTGTGTTACAGACATACTTCAGTGCAATGATGAGTCTCATTTTCAATTCACTGATCACGTGATTTATCACTGGACACTCAATAGCTTCACATTTTCATTCTACAGCAATCACTATAACTGAATGCATTTCATAACATCCACTGGTCAGTACAGATTTATTTACCCATCCACATACAGTAATGATGTCCACCATGACTGACAGATTGCATCAGCTGGCTAACAGCTAGCATCATGCCGCATGTCTAATATAGAATAACATTCATTAAATAACAGATAATGGCATTGGAGTCCATTAAAACTACTAAAAGAGATCATAACCTGTCATGCAGACGATAAGTAAATATGTATGATCTCCCGTTTTCTTATTTAAAAACTGGCAGCCATTGATCTCACCGTGTGTTCCGTCATTAAGCTTTGAAACGCATCAGATCTCATACCAACCTGTTCTTTGCTCGCTTTCTCTGATTTCAGTTTCCTGACGACCTCTCCTTGTGTTTTAATCGCCTCCTGTAGCTGTGCTTTATCGGCCATGGTGCCCCAGAGAGCCGATGATGAACCTGGGGCTTCGACTGAACTGCAGCTGCTGCGGGCGCACACGTTAGACGTCACTGCGCTTGCTCAGATGAACGCTAGGGGCGCTAAGAAATCATGTTGTTGTTGTTGTTAGTTCGTTTTATGGCCCCATAACCCTTCTTAATAATGATTATAAGATTTTAACTCATATTTATGCTAACAGAGATCTCATACTAACCTGTTCTTTACTCGTTTTCTCTGATTTCAGTTTCCTGACGACCTCTCCTTGTGTTTTAATCGCCTCCTGTAGCTGTGCTTTATCGGCCATGGTGCCCCAGAGAGCCGATGATGAACCTGGGGCTTCGACTGAACTGCAGCTGCTGCGGGCGCACACGTTAGACGTCACTGCGCTTGCTCAGATGAACGCTAGGGGCGCTAAGAAATCATGTTGTTGTTGTTGTTGTTGTTAGTTCGTTTTATGGCCCCATAACCCTTCTAAATAATGATTATAAGATTTTAACTCATATTTATGCTAACAGATTAAAAACCGGAGTTTCACAGATTATTTCAGAGACACAGTCAGGTTTTTTGAAAGGCCGCTCAATTCATAATAATATACGACTTGTGCTTGATTTACTGGATTATAATTATTTAATTGAAGATGGTTTCATTTTATTTCTAGACTTTTGTAAAGCTTTTGACACTATCGAACACAAATTTATGTTTCGTACCTTAGAATTATTTGGTTTTGGAGAAAATTGTATTAATCTAGTTAAATTAATTTATAAAGACACAAATAGCACAGTTATATTACCACATGGTATATCTCCAAGATTCTCAATTGACAAAGGAATCAAACAAGGTTGCCCCATCTCTCCCCTGCTCTTTACTGCTGCTGCAGAAATGCTCTCCATTCTTACAAAGAATTCAAATTTTGAAAAATTGACAGTATTTGGCAAACAGTTAGACATCAGCCAATTGGCAGATGACACAGCCGTATTCATGAAAAACATTGAGAAAAGGAATGTTGGTCAAAGAATATGAAGAAGGAGGACTAAAAGTCCTTGACATTGAATGTATTAATGGTACAATTAAAACAAATTGGCTAAAATCCTTTTTGAAAAATGAAAATAGTTTTTGGTTTCATATCCCCAGCCAAATATTTATGAAATTAGGAGGTATCCATTTTTTCCTTAGATGTGATTATGACCTTAAAAAACTCCCTGTTAAGTTATCAGTGTTTCATCAACAGGTTTTACTTTATTGGAAAATGATCTATAAGCATAATTTTAGTCCCCATAATGTCCCTTTATGGAACTGTAGATATGTTGTATTTAGGAACAAATCCTTATTCTACAAAAACTGGTGGGAGAAAGGAATATGGTCTGTCATGCAAATCTTGGATAATACCAGAGTAATGTCTTTTGAAACTTTTAGCTTCAAATTTAATTTATTTGACAGAAAACAATATGATAACATCATCAACGCTATCCCACAATCTATAATTCAGATGTCTTGTAATTTATCTCAAAATAATGTAACACCTTGTCTTCCTCAGCTTTTGGTGAATGGAGTTTCTATTACTAACATAAATTTATCCAATACTGTAATCCAGAATAATTTTGTTAGTGAGCTATATGATGATAATGAGCCTTTGAAGGATTTTTTTTTTCAATAAAGATGATAAAAATATATTATTATTGTTGTTGTTCTTGTTGTTGTTCTTGTTTAAAAATAAAAAAAGAAAATGAAAAAGAAATGGTAGTAGTGCTCCAGTTTCATGCATATTTATAATACATACATACATAAAGTTTATATTTATTCTATATATCTTTGTAATTTATACCAAAACTGTTTTTTTCTCAATAAAGAGGGTTCAAATAGATTATTGTTTATTATTGTTGTTGTTGTTGTTATGTAATTAGTAGTACTAGTACATAAAAATAAATAAAAAATAAAGAATAAAATGGCAGTGTATTGGTACTGTACTGTAATGCTATAGTATAGTGGCTGCTTTTTTGGATTTGTGATAAGAAATCAATATCTATCAATGAATTTGTAGATATGACAATAACTATTTCAACAGCTCTACATTACTGCATTTTAACTCTTTAATACTTGATGGTTAAAACAACCTCATTAAAGTCGCTTTGGATAAAAGCGTCTGATAAATGACTAAATAAATCAAATTAAATTAAACAAACACTTAAAAAAAATGTATCCCTCATCAAGAAGTGTCACCTGCAAGTTTCTAAAGGCTTTTCTGTCATATGCTGATTTCGAACCCGCGTAGTAGCATACTACTCTTACTATTTTTGCCATAAAAAGATATGCTAAAAATAGAAAGAGTATAGTGTGCAGTTTGGAATTTATGTGAAGAGGCTTTAAGCGCAGCTGTAAGCGCAGGATGAGTCCAGCAGGTGGCGGTAAAGAGACGCGTCTCCTGTAAAACAACGCGAAAAGCCGCCGAAAGAAGAAGCAGTCATATGTCATGGTGAAGGTGGGGTTTGAATTATAAACAAGAGCTGTAACGTTACATAAATGTAGGCCAGCCTGCTGAAAACCGAGCAAAACACTACTTGAAACTAAAGGTAAATACCTTCCCGACTAATATTTAACGTTACCTGTCATAAGTGACAGCGCTGGGCATATTAATGCTGTTTAACAGGCTATTACTGAGCGTTAGCTTTAGCATCAGCTGTCAAGGGTATGTCGTTGAGCTTCTGTCTTCGTATCTCGAGTTTTCTGTTGTTCAAGCCACTGTCTGCAGGATCATTGAACATAAAACATGCTCATCTATCTCCAATGTACAACTCATATCAAATGAAAGAAATGTCCTAGGATTGCATGCTGTATTGCCCCCTGATTGTGCTTCAGTTCAGTCTATGTTGAGTTGTTTTTTGTTGCTTTTGTTTGGTCAGGTGGTCTGTTTGCCGGCATCATGAGTCCAGCTCAATGGGATCTTCCTCCAGAGCTGTGCTGCAGGCCCATGGCCTTTGTAGCACTGACAGGACTGGACGTAGTTTATAATGCCATCCACAGAGCCATATGGGATGCCTTCTGTGCCAACCGGCGGGCAGACAGAGTGCCCATCTCTTTCAAAGTTTTGCCAGGAGACCACGAGTATCCAAAGTGCAGAACCAAGGTGAAACAAAAGAGCTGTGAAACCTTCTAACGATATTCAAAAATGCTTTATGCTCCTTATAAAACATTATTTTAACTCTGGATACTAATGGGCTGTTGTGTGACTGTGTTAGTTTGCTAACACGCTTTCTTTTTTTTGTTAGAGAACATCGTATGAGTGGTACATTCCTAAAGGGATACTGAAGACGGGCTGGATGAATAAACATCTCAACCTGGTGCCTGCACTGGTTGTACTGTTTTATGAGCTGGACTGGGACGATCCACAATGGAAAGAAAAGCAATCAGAATGTGCAACCAAAGTGGAAATTGTCAGGTATAGTTTTATGAAAAGGTCACAATTCTTGATTTGGTAGTGTTATTAAACTATTAAAAATAGTTATTGGTTATTGAAATAAAGCTGATATATAATATAAATATGAATAAATTAATAGATTATAAACCTAAACTTAATTTTTTTAAGTCAAACAAATAATTTGAAGGACTAAAATGAAAAAAATAGAAAAGAAAAATATTATTAATAAAATAAAAATAAATTTAATTTAAATAGAAATATTTAAAAAAAAGACAAAAACTAATATAAATGACAAGCACATATAAAAGTTACTCAAATTAAAAATATAAAAATAAAAGCTAAATTATTAATAAATACTATAATAGTATGTTAATAATGTTTAAATAAAACAGGAAGATAGAAATGCATTGTTTAATTTTGTGACAGAATCCAAAATTCCTGACTGAATAGATATTAGGACACATCCTAACAGGTGTTTTTTTTATTTTAGTTTGTTGTTTGCTGCTCTGAGATATATTTATTTCTCACAGGACAAGTTTACAAGGAAGAAACACGAAAGTCGCTGTTGTTTTGATACAGAAGAAAACTCCTCTCCCACCAGGTATCACAAAACTGAAGTCCATGTTTCAGGAACTTCAGTATGATGGGTGTAGATGTTGATGGGTGAAGATGTGGTTGTGTCTCAGGTGAAGATCTGGTGGCATCTGAGAGGGCTTCTGCTCTATGTGGTGCCTGTGACCTGTCTGGGAAATCCCTGTTTGTCCTGCCCCATACTGACCACCTGGTGGGATACATCATTAGGTTAGAGTCTCTAGATGTAGAGTGTGTTCTTTATGCCTGAATGACCCAATCAGATCTGTCTTTGTATGTGGTATCCAATAACAAATATGCAGAACTAATATTTACTTAATGTTTGCTTTTATTTTGCAACATGGATGTAAGCTGTTTTCTGTGAATGTGTGAGACTTCTGATTAATTTCCTGGGACAGCTAAATAACTAGAAGAATAACAAAGTGCTGTGAACAGTAAAACAATTTGCACTACAAAGCAGTGTGTTTATAAATACGATGATAATTTAAAATAAAATGTTATGAAATATTTAAGTTTGCGATATCAAGCAGCGTAACAGACAACTTGAAGCAGATGACACCAGAGCCTCACACGCTCAAGTTACAAATGGCCGCACTGCTCTTTTACGTAAAAAAAAGGTTAATGCTGCCTCAATCACAGCCTAGATTACATGACAGAAAGTGACTGACTTGCATCTTCACACCTTACAGTTTTGTGTTTGCATGCCTGCAGGTTGGAAAATGCATTCTACGAACATGCACAGACCTACTATTATAATGAGATCAGGAGAGTGAAATCTCACAAGGAGTTCCTCAATAAAACTACACACCAGGTAACCAGGAGCCCAAATGCAATGAATAAAACCTGAATTTCTTCAAAATGACCTTTTAATCTTTGTGCAAGCGTGTGAAGTTCCTAACACTCAAAACGAGGCATTACATCCAGTGTGAAAAGCAGGAAATTGAAAGAAATTAATTCAGGAACACAGTTCTCAGCTTCTTTTGAATGCATAGCCTACTTGAAGAATATGACATGCAGTTGCCTCATTGTTATTTTTTTATTGTGGCTCTTTGTTTATTAGTCAACTGTTAAGTGTGAAAAAGCCCAGCTTGCACCATAATAACATTTGAATGCTTTGAATTCTAGTTGCTGTTTGTCAGGCACCAGTTTAAAATGGGCTTCTTCAGTGAACTAAAGCAGGACACTCAGAACGCCCTCAAGTAAGTGCTGTTAACAGGAATTTTTACATTGCTATTTTGAATTTATTTATAAGGACCCACACACATTTCATGTGCTGTCTTGCAGATATTACAGGACTGCTTATAGCCTCGTTCATGAACTCAGAGCTCATGAAACCAACATGCTTGAAATCAAAACCATGGCTGGATTCATCAACTACAAGGTGAACTATATTTTTAGATGTTCTGAAGAAAGTGTGGATGGTGCTTGCATATTGTTTTGGGCAGTATTATTCTAGTATATTGTTCATCTTTATAATCATTGTGTCATTGACAATATTTTGGCAACAAGGTGAAATAAAATTGTTTTCATATTTTTATGTTTTATTTTATTTCAGGTAATGAAAATGTTTTTTATGGTTTTAGTTAATATTAACCCCAGTTTTTGAGACACAGCCAGTATGAGGTGTCATCTAAACAGCTGTAAACACAACACAGGAAACTGGCCAGAGTTCATTTCCTGTTCTCTTTTAAACAGCACCGTCACGTTCAGTTGCATTTTCAGAGTGCATTTTGATTGTTCAGAGTGTGTCTCTTTATCGGGTGTCTAACATTGGTCTTCTCTCGCAGATCTGCAGACTGTGCTTTCAGCATAACACCCCCCTGGACGCCATTGCTCAGTTCCGCAAACACATTGACCTGTGCAAGAAGAAGATCGGCAGCGCTGAGCTGGCATTTGAACACACCGCCTGGATGTCCAAACAGTAAGATTCAGCCCTGCAATATCCACAATTTATTTCATATTCTTGGAGTTCCATTTAAAAAGAGTGAGAGATCTCTGGATCAGAACAGTGTAGAGTTAAGGGAGTGGGCTATTTTCGCTCAGAATGGAAAAGCTTTAAATATCACACTGGCAACTATATAGCCAAGCCCTAGCAACCATTTAGAGCACTGTAGAACAAGCCTTATCTCAGCTCTCTCTTGCAATCACCCATTTGCTATGGCAAGCACCACTCACATTTTCTTCAGAAAATGTTCGTTTTGAGTAATTATTATAATGGTCTAAACTGTAACAGACATTATTAGGGTATAACATTTATATAACAAGGTAAGAAAAACTAAACCAGAAAACCAACTGTCTCATTGCGTAATGTTTTCTGTGCATGTTGCTCAACAAACCTAATACTTAACTTACACATTTAGAGAAACAAGCAAAGTTTAGAATTATATTGTTTTTTGATAAATGATTCTACTGATGGTGACCTGTGGTCTTGATTTTATACATGCACTCACTTGCTTGTTCCTTCTGTTTCTGTAGGTTTCAGTCGTTTGGTGATCTGTTTGATGAGGCCATTAAACTGGGCCTCACTGCTATTCAGACACAGAACCCAGGGTTCTACTATCAACAGGCTGCTTATTATGCACAGGAGCGCAAGCAGCAAGCAGGGCAGCTCTGTAGTCATGAGGTACTGCTACACCACAGTGCAATGCATCATTAATGTTATCTGCATATATTTTAGTTTGTGTTGTAAAATCTCCCATTGTTCCTGTTCTAGCCAGGTGTGGGTTACCCTGCACCCGATCCATTAGAGACACCCTCCGGAGCTCTAGACTTTTATGGACAGAGACCTTGGAGACAGGGACATCAGAGTGAGTAATAGCTTAAGAAGCACTATAACCTTATCTGAATCTGTATCTTTGGGTGGATCATAAAGTGCCCCTATTATGGGTTATGAAAGGTTCATATTTTGGTTTTGGGAGTCCTCAACAACAGGTTGACATGCATGCAAGGTCAAAAAACACTTTCATTGTCTTATAATATGCATTTATTTTTTACCTCACTTGCTCAACGACTACCAAACGATTCGATCAACGTTTAATTTTTCCAAATTCCTCCTTTGCGTGACGCTAATCTGCGGTGATTGGTCCGATTGGTCTAATTTTCGTTTCATCATGCCTGTAATGCCTGATAAAGCAGCGTTTGTGAGCGCAGTGCTGCGTTATGTACAGCGTTACCAGGGAAACCGCTATTTTACCGCTACTAAAACGGCCCCTAGTGGCAAAGAATGAATTTGCATTTTCATTCAGACCAACTCAAAAAGGCCAACAAGTGGGCGGGCAATATGCTAATGTTTCATGTTGACGTCAACATGAAACGCTTGGGATTCGTTTTAAAAACGACTCGTTTCAATGATTCAGAGTCGACTCTTTCTTTTAAGAGACAATAACTTTATACACGGTGCACTTTCAGATTTACACGCTGCATGAACGATAATTAAAAAAAAATCCATAACAGGGGCACTTTAAGAATCCTGTCCAGAACATGCCATGTTTCACCCGAAAATCCAATGACGCAAATAAGAAATTTTATTTTATTACATTGTTGTATTGTGTTTTATTATATATTATTAATTGATTGATTATATTATTAAATTATTTTTATTAATAATTTCATGATAGTTAAGCACATTGACTTAGTCCTTGTTATTGTAATGCAGATAAAAAAAATCTAATTCACATTACTGTAATGTAAAAAAGTTTTTACTTGCCCACCAACAACAATAATACATGTCATTTTTAGAACCATATTCAATATGTGCACATGAGAGAAAAGTAATGTAGCATTTTACATTGTTATACTGCAAACATTTACTGATTAGATTTTTTCCAAGGCAATTAAAAGTCACTTTAGCAATTTCCTTAAAATAGGCTTTTTCTTTATTCAAAGTACCGTTTTTGAAATGTGATTTTTTTTTTTTTTTAACCTGGCATGTTTTTGTTCACCCAAATAGTTCTTGTGTGTCAAATTACATAAAACATAGTAATGAGATTAAAAATACAGTAAAATGGCATGAGTTGTTTCCATCATGTATACATATAAAGCTTATAATTTACAGACTTACCCAGGTGTTATGAAGTCTTTGACCCAGTGACCTTTAACCCATAGGCATAGATCCTCCTGATTCTGAGAAGGAGAAACAAGGCATCCTTGCTCTTCAAGTTAAAGAGAGAGACGTGCTTCATTCGGTAGGACTTTATATATCTGCATTTTCTTAAATGCCTGTTATTCCATTATAAGTTCAGGTTCATTTGTGAAATTGAAATTAAGGGTCTTGTTTAAGGACCAAAACGGTTTTTTTTTTTTTTACAGAAAAAATAAATCAATTTTACAGATAAAAATCAACAGAATTTCTCTCCTAATGGTTGTATGCGTGTGTTTCTGATGTCAGGAGTTGGTCATTGCTCTCCTCAGTAACGCTGTCGCCCAGTTTAAGAAGTACAAGTGTCCACGAATGAAGAGCCATCTCAGTTAGTCCAAAAACACGCACATTCATCAGCCAGATTTTCAGTTCTTTATTTAATTGCACAGTAAATTAATAAAATTTTTGCTTTTTCTTTTTGTTCTGTCTCCCTCCGCAGTGGTTCAAATGGGAGAGGAATATTATCATGCAAAAGACTACACCAAAGCATTAAAGTGAGTAAAATTCAGTATACTGCAAGTTTGACCTATATAAATTGAGCTCTGCTTGTGTCAGTGGCTCGCAGCTGTATTCCTAACATGAGTTTATAACTGTTTAGTGTATAACTGTTGTATTCTGACTCCCTAGACTGTTGGATTATGTGATGTGTGACTACCGTACGGAGCGCTGGTGGTCTCTGCTGACATCTATCCTGTGCACAGCTTTGAAGTGCTCCTACCTTATGGGTCAAGTGAAAGATTACATCACCTACTCGATGGAGCTCATGGGCAGAGGTTCGTGAACACCATGTACTGACTCTCAACTTCACCTCAATTAAAAGTTAATGCATTAATAGGTGTTTATTTGTGTGTTTTAGCCTCTAACCTCCCTGAAGAGCAGAAGTCCAGGATTGAGAAGAATCTAATTAAAGTGCTCATGGTACGTGTGGAAATATAGCTCACAGAGCTGAGTGATACAGCTGAAAGAAATCATATTTATGTATTTCATATTTAATATTCTGTAAGTTCTGCTGTAGATTGCGATGTAGTGTTCATGAAGTTGACATTTTCTTTTGTGATTGTCAGAATGAAGTCCCACAGCCTGAACCGGACTGTGACCTGGCCTCTGTGAAGACGGCTCAGTCTCTGTGGAGTGACCGCATCTCTCTGGCTGGCAATAACGAGTTCACCATTGAGGTCCAGGACTATGTGCCCTTTGGTGAGGACTCAAAAGAATATTCACTTTCCAGCCTTGGGCTGATCGATCATAATCATCGATTTGAGACCTGCATAATTACATTTCTATCCATAATCCCTACATTTAAAGATATAGTTCACCCAAAAGTTCAAATATAATAAAATAAAATAAACATTTACGTACCCTCATGTCATTCAAACCTGTATAATTAATTTTTTTCCATTGAACATAAAGGCAAACATTTAGAACAGGTTTGACATCAGTGATGGTTCTTATGACTGAATGGGATTGAATTCTGTTTGTTGTTTTGTCTTAGTCAAAAGGGTCGGATAAAGAACTAGACTAGGAGCAATAATTGAATCAGCAGTAAGATTGTGCCGTATGGATGTATTTTTGTATATGTTTTGAAAGATGTCTCTTATGCTCATCAAGGGTGCATTTTTTTGACAAAAACACAATAAAACAGTAATATTGTGATCCTTTGATGAACAGCAAGTTCATTTATTTGAAATAAAATTATTTTGTAACATGTTTTTACTGTCAATTTTCATCAATGTAATGCATCCTTTCTGAATAAAAGTATGAATTTCTTTATTAGAAAATCTTACTGACCCCAAACTTTTGAATGGTAGCATATATATTATAGATGTATCTTTGTTGTGGTCTTCATGCTGGTTTACTTTATGGAACAAAATATAATGATATATATGTTTATTTTCATGTGCTCCTCTCAGTTCAGTGCAAAGCCAAGTTCCTGTACCCTAGTTTCCACATAGATGAGCCTGTCCAGCTGCACGTCTATGTGAGAGCTGACTGCCCACATCCTGTGCGCTTCTCAAAACTGTGTGTCAGCCTCAGCAACCAGGTACAGCACACCTAACACACACACACACAACTCCATGACATTTGGCTTTGTTCTCAATGACTGTGTTTGAATTGCAGGAGTATAACCAGTACTGTTTGCTGGAGGATGCCTCTAAAGAGAAGGATATTCTAGAAACCTCCACCCAGGAGAACATGTGTCTCGTACCCGGCAAAACCCGCAAATACTGCTTCAAATTTGTAGCCAAAACGGAAGATGTTGGAAAGAAGATTGAGGTGAAATATATATTTTCATTCATTTTAATTTCATCAGATTTAGTGGTTACATAACTACTCGCATAGTATGTTTTGTTTCATTTTTGTCTGTATTTATCTTTCAGATCACAAGTGTGGGACTCATGTTAGGCAGAGAGACGGGCCGCTGCGTCTATCTGAACTGGCGGGGTGGCTGGGGGGATGCTGCCTCTTCCCATGAGACTCTGCAGGCATCCCGCTCCTTTAAGAGGAGGACACGCCTCCCAGAGCAGCAGGTGGATTGGGACACAGTTGCTATACAGTCAAGCACTATGTAAGTTAAAAAAAAAAAAAATATATATATATATATATATATACAGTATATATAAATTAATGAATGATGCATTTATATAGCGCTTTATTGGAACTAGAAAAAAATGTAATGTCACTGTCAGTAAAGAAATATTTAGTGATATTTAGTAATACACATTCCTAGAAGCACCCCTTTTGGATTTCAAAATTATAAACATAAAACGGCAATGTTTTCCTTCCCATCATGCCCTTTTAGGATCATCTCCAGAGTGCCTAAAATCTCTGTACAGCTGACTCATGAGCCTCCAGCACTGACCAATGAGATGTACTGTATGATTGTTACCATCCAGTCAGAAGAGGACACTGTGGCCAAAGACATCAAACTTACTGCAGGCCTCAAACCAGGTACAGTACTTACTGTGTTGTCTGGAACAAAATTCTTACTTTGTTTTAGTAAGTGGTTTCTACATTTTAGTGAAACTAAAAGAAAAGGAAATCAAGTCTGATTACAAAATTAATAGCATGCCTCTCAAAGCACATGATTTGAGGTATCATTCATACCCACAACACATCCCTAACAAACAGTAACTCAAATATGAATTAACCCGGACCAGTATATTTTGTAAACTGTGCAGAAATACTAAGGCTTGAGTGTGAGTCCTACCATTCAAAAGTTTGAGGTTGGTCTTTTATGCTCAACAGGGCTGCAATCATTTGATAATAGTAATAATGTGAAATATTATTTCAATTTAAAATAACGGTTTTCTATTTTAAAATGTGATTTATTCACGTCATGAATTTTCAGCATCATTACTCAAGTCTTCAGTGTCACATGATCCTTCAGAAATCATTCTAATATGCTGATTTGCTGCTTAAGAAACATTTCTATTATTATCAATGTTGAATATTGTTATTGTGCAAACCACAATACGTGTTTTTCAGGATTATTTGATGAATAGAAAGAAAAACAGCATTTATTTGACACACAAATCTTGTCTTGGCTGTCAGTTTTTAACAATTTAATGTGTCCTTGTTGAATAAAAGTATTAATTTCTTTAAAAAAAAAAAAATCTTACCAACCCCAAACTTTTAAATGTTAATGTACTTGTGAGTTTATTGTATATTACTATTGTTTCAATTAGGTCAGGATGCCAATCTCACACAGTCAACCCAAATCACACTAAACGGCTCTGAGGTGTGTGATGATTCTCACCCTGCCCTGCTTCCTGACATTCCCCTCGGAGATCTGCAACCTGGACAGAAGGTACTCCTTCTTTTCACTGATTTAACAGATTCAGTTGATTAAAACTGATCGTCAGCTGAGCTTGACTTCTATATAATGTTGTGTACATGTTTTCTTGTGTGTCAGATTGTGAAGCCCCTGTATATCCACTGCGTGAGCACTGGATCCAGAATATTACTGTTTCACGTGGCCTATTCTGTGAGTGCCACGGTCGAGGGCAAGGACATCAATTGCAAGTGTCACAAAGTATGCAGAATCCTAACACCCTGTCATCAAAACCCATACAATTGCTTGTTAAAAAGGAACGATTTAGTAAAGATTATGTCAGAGCCAGACATAAACTTCACCCCTAACCCAGTTTCTTGAGGCATAATCTTTACACCAGTGTTCAGTTTCATTCACAGATTTGTATTGTGTTTGTTCTTCACCTGCAGGATGAAACTGTTACATTAGAAACGGTTGTTCCTTTTGAAGTGGCTATGAAGTTTGTGTCCAGTAAGGTAAGAGCTGCCCTCCCTGTACACTTGAGTGATACATTAATAGGGCTGGGTAACAAGTTTGATACTTTTTAGTAGGGCTGCTCAATTATGGCAAAAATCATGATCACGATTATTTTGGCCGATATTGTAATCATATACTTATTATATATACATAAGACGAAGACACTTAGGCTTTATATATATTATTTTAAATATTTATTTCCTTTTAGAATTAATTTGTTTGTGTTGGTGTGTGTCTTAACACAAACAAATTAATTTTAAAAGGAAATATATATATTTTTTAAGAATTAATTTGTACATGAATGGCTTAAGCAGAGCAAATATGTTCACGTCTGAGATTCATTTTAGCATTCATATAGAATAACTAAACTATAGCTAACTATAGCTTTATTGAGGGGACATTGTTCCTCTTAGCATCAAGAAACAAAAACTTTTATAAAAATTCTGAATGCATTACAGATAGCCTAGAATACGTGCAACGTGTGCTCCCTTTATAATTTCAAATGCACTGAGCCGGTCACTCATCTCAGTTCATCGGTTCAACAGATGTGTCTGTGATTGGCTACACTGCTCAATACTGCAAACATTGTAAATAGAAACATCTGATGCTCTCCAGAGTGGAAATGAAATTTTTTTTGTGAGTGTTTAGCTCCCTAAACTGGGTGTGACACGATAAACTGCTTTCCATATGGGCTTTATTTTTATATATATAAATGATGAAGCATGTCATAATCACAAAATTTGTCAGCTTTTTATATTAAAAAAGTTCACAATGTAGCCTAATAAGCCTAATTTTCTTATTTTACATGAAACTGTTATTTCGTTTTGTGTTCAAATTTATTATATTGTAAACATTGTTTTAAATTGTGCTGGTATTACCTTATGTACTGTGATTACATTATAATTTGTCACAGCCTAAAGTGGGCGGAGCCAACCGCCGCCATCTTGGCAGCGCGTCACTCTTGGATAATCGAATGGACAAAGAGGCGGGACGTGGGTTGAGCTGGTTGCTGAAGCCACGCCCACCTAGCTCGACGGTGGTGACAGCAGCGGCAATCCACCTGCCACTCAAGTGGCCACGCCCCTTAATTATACAGAACTTTAAGGCTTAATATAAATTAAATGGGTGAGTTATAAAAAAAATTCACCCACCTCACAGTTGTCATGAAGGGCAAAATTAGCTATATAGACCAAAACCACTTTTTGTACCAGGCTGTAAACATATTTTTCTGCTGTAAAGTTGGGCACTTCAACATGGGGGTCTATGGGATTGACTCGCTTTTGTAGCCAGTCTCTAGCGGTCGGTCGATGAATTGCAGTTTAAGTCACTTCCGTGTTGCTTTCAAGAGAGAGACCGGAAGGTTGCCACTTGGTTGATATGCGCGTTTAAATTTAGAAGCTTCTGATCAGATTTACTCTTTTGACATACGCACACTGCATGAATATACAGAGTTTCCCGCTGTTGACGCTAGTAATGCGAGTTACGTAATCAGATTACTTTTTTTAAGTAACTAGTAAAGTAACGCATTACTTTTTAATTTACAAGAGAATATCTGAGTTACTTTTTTCAAATAAGTACTTTCCGCAGTACTTTCCAGTTTCGGTTTTCAATCCGATCAAGTGTTTACATGTCCTCTTGCTCGGATTACAAAAGGAATAAACCACCCCTTACAATCCGATCGAAATCTGAATTTCGCAGCTAGTGATTGGCTCTGGCGAGGCATAAACAAAAACGTGTGCTATGTGACCATTCACACTGTAGCATCATGCTACATAAGACAATTTATAAAATGTATACAAAAAAACTCACTTTAAACCACCATCAAGTGTTTGTATTAACCTGCAGTTGTGATCTAATGACGTTTTGGTCATATAATGTTGCAGAAATATGTCATTTGTAGCCTTTTTTATCAAGCTAAACGCTAAACCTGCTTTGCATTTCTCATGTAAGCACACTGTATTATGAAAATAGGCAGAATCTCATGAAAATCACATACAAATCATATACTGCAGTAATCGCGTGTTTATTAGCTTCATGTTTCATCCCTGTAAATGTTTTTCTGGAAATGTAATGCACACTCATCATCGGAGACAGGGCGGGTTATGAACCTGTAATATGATTGACATATGAGCAGCGAATGAGCTTCCTCTGAGTCAGAACAGTGATCGCGGAAGAGAAAACACAGGCAGACAGCGCTGGAAGCAGCTAATGCTCATCAGATCATGTAAATCAGTGGAAAATGAATAGAAATTATGATTCTGTCTAAGCTATGCTAGTGTAAATATAGCCTAGGGACATTAGTCCTGGGGACATCATCAGTGAAGAGAGGGGTTGTCTCCTGAAAAAGCAGACATGCTCATTTTTTTTTTTTGAAGAACTGCTGAGTGATTTCATGCAGACGTGATCCTCACATACTGACTTAAAACTATTCATTTTGCACTGAAAACTATTTGAACTTTATTCAAATTATTTGCACTGATTTATTTTGTTGGTTACATTTTGTTCCTTTGTGCAGTGGCTCAGGAGGTGGGTCTTTAAGCCTGCAAAAACTAAAAAAATAAATAGTTTTATGAAGTAATGTGTAGTGTTTTTTTATTTATTTTATTTTTTTTTATTTATTTATTTATTTTATTTTATTTATAATGTAATTTATTTAGTTATTGCCTGGCTTTTTATATAGAGTTGGATATATAAATATGTCCAACTTTATCTGCATATGTACATTATACTCGTGTAGGCCGATACAATATAGCAGAGATGCCCAAACCAGAGCCCTG
>NW_015505859.1:993799-999793 GCF_001515645.1 Sinocyclocheilus grahami
AAAAGAAAGAGAAAAATGGGGGGGGGGGGGGGGGGAACATGGCATTGAAGCATATCTTCATTTCTGATGAATATTTTGTTTAACATTTTTTGCATTGAAATGTAAAAAACAATAAGTGAATCTGACTGCAAGAATATAAGATATAAGAATATTATATATTTATATAGTTTTATATAATTATTTAATTTTAATAAAATGCATTTTAATATAACATAATGCAACATTTGCTCAACAAGGTTCATTTTTGGCCCTTCCTAGTTAAAAGTTTAGGCACCTCTGCTATATAGCATATCTCAACAGCTTGATTGCTTGTATCATCGCTAAATGCAACTGTATGCATTAGATATGCATGAAGATATTACGATATTATACTATACTATATAAATTAATTTGACTTGACTTTTACCATACTATGGAAGTGAATACTATGGAAGTGAATAGGGATCAATGTCAAGCTCCAGAAGGGACAAAAAGCATAAGAGTATCATAAAAGTAGCCCATACGATGTTACATTCCTTGTGTTGACATGAAGATGAGTAAATTATGACAGATTTTTCATTTCTGTGTCCACAGTTTTAAAAACATATTTTGTAAGGTTGGTATAGCTTTATGCGTTTGTGTGTGTGTCAGTTTGAGCATTTGGAGCGTGTGAATGTGGACATCCCGTTCTTGCTGATGATGGATATTTTGAGTGCGTCTCCATGGCCGATCGAGCTGGTGAACAGTGAAGTGCTGTTGGCCTCCAGTATGACTCCCATCGATCAGCCCCAGAGTCAAGTAGAAGGAGGTGGGAGAACTTTATTTCTGATAGTGGTATTTCAGAAAATATTTATTTAGGGCCTGACTTTGATTCATTTCTGTTGTGTGTCCAGTCACGCTGCAGACCAGCGAATGTGCTAGTGAGTGTTTCCTGCTCAAATGTCCTCCTGTTCAGAACGACACCAGCACAGTGGCCTCTGGACACTACTTCATCTCCTGGAAGAGGTGACGGCACTCTTTATATTCTCACTTTTAACCTGTATATTACATGCAATTGATGACTTTCCTTTTCTCATGCTATTATCTTATGAGATATTTTCATAAAGAATGTGAAAGTTTGTACATTCATAATTTGCTTAAATTAATACTCTGTAACAAATTATAAAAGCGCACAGTTTTTAATTTCCCGTATAACCTTTTTTTATCCAGAAAGTCAGCATTTGCTGAGACATCAGTTGTGAGAACGATGGTTATTCTGCCACATGTGATGGTAGAAAATATTCCACTTTATGTCCATGCAGGTCAGTCTGTTTTTATATTAAAGTCAGTAATATAGATTGAATCATCTAAGACAGTCTTATGTGTGTTCTCTGTTTTATTCACTGCATTTTGTTGCTGTCTTGTAATTCATTCTGTCCGTCCTCTCTTAAGGCCCGTTCACACCAAGAATGATAATGATAACTACAACTATAAAGTTCTAAAAATCATTTTAAATTCAAGAGAATAATGCAGTTCACACATCGCTTTCAGAACAATTTTTTCCAGCTGATTAACTATAAAAAGCTGACAGCTATTTAGAATTCATTACAATTTAAAGGGCTTGTGCAGTTAAAACCGCAGAAGACATTGGGGAGAAGCTCTACACAGAAAACAGTGTAACACAAACATAAAATGACCTCGTGTTTCCTTTCCAGTGCTAGTTTCAACAACATTGTCCTTCCTCCTTTGTTGCAGTGAAAAAGACTATGTGTTGTTTTTATTCCACTGCATTGACTAAGTTAGATCAGATAGATTACACTAGCTAGTTTCCCTGTTTAGATGAGGGGACACCAAACTCGGTCCTGGAGGGTCGGTATCCTGCAGAGTTTAGCTCCAACTTGCCTGGAAGTGTCAAGTATACCTTGATTAGCTGGTTCAGGTTTGTTTAATTAGGGTTGGAGCTAAACTCTGCAGGACACCGGACCTCCAGAACCGAGTTTGGTGACCCCTGGTTTAGATGCACTTGAAACGTAGCATGCTGAGGACATGTGCTAGTTAAAGCTGTGTAAATGCAACAAGAACAGTAAAAGCTGAAAATGACACTGACACCTACGAAGTATGAATAAAATTTGTCTTCAAAAGCTAAACCCTCTAAGTGGAGTGACCGATTCTCCCAACTCCTTTCGTCTCATATACCCAAAAGCATCTGTTTTTGTGTAATTTTGTGAAAATAAATCAGCAGCAGGTCACCCGTTCATTTTCGTACTTCGAAAATGGCGCGTGAGCATAGAATAAACACTGTTATTGTTGGTTAGTTAGTTAGTTAGTTAAATTAGTTTATTGTCCTTCTGTGGCAACTCTTCAGTGATCAACAACAATAATTAACAAATACAAACATCAACAGGTTACAACACATTACAAATAAATACAACAGCCCTCTCACAACAACAGAATCACTGCCATAGATGTAAAATGACAACTGTGATATCACAAAAATGTATTTAACAGAGCTATACTGGATGATATAAAAAATTTTTATGCACAGGCAGTCCGTAATAATGGTACCCTGTACCTTCGACCAGATGGTAATAACTCATATTCACCACAAAGAGGATGAGATGCAACGTGACGAATTGTATGACTTTTCTTCACAGCTAGAGATTCACATAGTTTTATCAGACTATGCTGTTGTTTACCTGCAATCTTACTAGCCATATTAACAATTTTATTTAGTTTGTTCTTATTTACTATAGACAGTGAGAAATACCAAGCAACAAAGCTGAAAGTCAAGGTACTCTCCACAAATGAACGACAGAATAGAGCCAACATATATGCATCCACACCAAACTGTCGAAGCTTACACATGAAATACAATCACTGCAGCCCTTTCTTGTAAACCGCTGCTGTATTTACATCCCATGTCAGTTTTACATCAATGACTGTCCCTAGATATTTATATTCATTTACAACTTCAATGCCCTCACCATTAACAGTTATTTGTTGATGAGTGCCTCTTCTTGTTCTGAAGTCAAAAATAATTTCTATAGTTTTCGAGATTTTTTTAACTGAAAGAAACTAGATTGACACCAATCAACAAACTCATCCACACCTCTACGGTACTCCACTTTATCTTCAGTGATCCAAACCAACAATTGTGTATCGTCTGCATATTTGACATTAAAAACATCAGATGAGAAACCTCTACATTCATTTGTATAAAGGGTAAATAACACTGGGGAGATAGTACTTCCCTGTGGGGCCCCTGTGTTGGTAACAATAGAGGAAGAAAAAGCAGAGTTTACCCTAACACACTGTAATCTATCGGTCAAAAAAGACTCAACCCATCTGATGAGTCTGCTATTCACAACCAGCTTAAACAATCTTTCCATTAGAATATGTGGTCATATAGTATTAAATGCAGATGAGAAATCTATAAACATAACACGGGCATATCGCTTTGGTTGATCAAGATGACAATAGTTTTTCCCCCTCATTTTGTCTCTCATAGTTGAGGTATACCTATGATGAAAATTACAGGCCTCTCTCATCTTTTTAAGTGGGAGAACTTGCACAATTGGTGGCTGACTAAATACTTTTTTGCCCCACTATATATATATACGGTTGGTGAGGATGCAAATAGAGTTATCGTAATAGTTACAGTTGTTGTTCTCGTTCTTGGTGTGATCAGGCCTTTACTCGCTCTTGTTCTAGAGCTGCCATCGTTTGGTCGTGTGCGCGAGTCTTTACCTGTTCGGTACCATCTGGAGAATCGAACCGGGCTGGTTCAGGATGTCGAGATCGGCGTGGAGCCCAGCGACGCATTTATGTTTAGTGGACTCAAACAGGTCAGTGCAGAATGTGCTTCATGTTTCTTTCACCTACATTTTATTTGATGAATACTAAACAAAATAAATATCTGAATATATATTTTAGAGCATTTGGGTGTGTTTTTCCCATTTTACATTTATTTCAATAATAAAGAAACTTTTAATGTATTTTAATAAAAACTAATGGGAAAAAACTCACACTTAGTCTAAGAGTGTCTGAAAGCTATACAGTGAGTGAAGCAAAAACATTTGAGAAGAGTGACCCAACAAGAAGCAAATAAAATAAAAATGTGGTTGTTCCTCTTTACACACTGATTATCAACAAATCCACAACCCCTAAAAAATGTCTGCCACTCAATCACTCAGGAGGTCTCGTTCTCATTCTGTGTCTATGTGCAGGTGCGAATGAGGATTTTACCTGGCGCAGAACAGGAGATGTTGTATAATTTCTATCCTCTGATGGCGGGATATCAAGTCCTTCCTCAGCTCAACATCAACCTGCTGCGCTTTCCAAACATCTCCAGTCAATTGCTACGTCGCTTCCTGCCTTCACGCATCTTTGTCAAGGTGATTTTTTTTAGACGTGCCTCAAACAATTTATCCATCATATGAATCTTGATGTAAGATAATGTTGTGTACCAATCAGAATTGAACAGGAGCCATTTCTTAAATTCTGCCCAACCCTAATGGATGAAACCAGTGGTGTAGTCTAGTTTTTTGTAGTGGGTATACTCTGATATTCCCTCCCAGCCTCATACTCACCGTCCCGCAGTGACACCCCATAAGCACCACCACACTCACTAATTCATACAATATGCATCTATGTAACTGAGAGCATTCTGAAAGACTGCTTATGTGATATCAACATGTCAATTTATTATAAGCAACAGAAGACTTTAACAGCCGATTACATTTACAGCTGGGGAGACTGGACTGATTTCTTACTGTTTAGTGTTAATCATTTAACTCAGCCAGTTAAATTTATCTTAAGAATATGGTCCCTGGTGAATAGGTTTTATCAGCTGGCAATTTTCAATGCACATTTAAGAGTGCCTGTTTTTAAATTCTCTAGCCTGACTTTCAGTCCACAAGGTTGGTCAGGAGTTCTCATCTCTCTCATCATCTGAAACGAGGCAATATAAACATTGTATTCGGTTTAACACATACACAGTATGTGTGTTATCTCTCCCTTTCTCTCGCATTCACTGATCCACCACACTAACGTTACTTAAGTTAATAGCTAGTTATGTTGGCTTGAGAAAGCCAACATACTGTTATACTATTTAAACATTATTATTCTTCTGAGACCAATAATTTTCAACTGTACTGTATATCCTCCTAGGGCTTTAATGCTACAGGCACCAAACTCGTCAGACACTGGACCTGATCTGTAGTTCATTTCTATATCTTTTCTAACTGATGAGACAAAGTTTATTATAAATAATTATCAAAAATCAAAGATTTCCCATAGACTTGCAAAAATGCCTTCTCTAGAGCAGTGTTTCCCAACCTTTTTTTAGTCGCGGCACCCTTTGGAAATTTTAACAAACTTGTGGCACCCTACAAAATTAATTTTGTCACAATATTTGAATTTCTAACTTCGATATGATCATTTGAAATGTATAGATATTCGGTACAACAGGGAAGAACTGCAGAATATAATGTCATACAGATATTTTTAATATTATTAAACATTTTGTCCATCAATGGTGGCAATCAGTAGGCTAATTTCTAATGAAGAAACCAATTTATATGACAGATTTTAATGTAGGCTTTTATACATATGTAAACATTATTTAATTACCATTATAACTAGCTATCTCACAAATTTTTGCTCACTCAGTGTTTTTTTAATTTTACAATGGGGTAATTTTGGTGCAGTAGCACGAGATAGCTTGATTTCAAACTTTGAATTGAATCAAAAATGACAAGTAAGCAGTCAGTAATAAAATAAGAACAAATAAAAAAATTAATAATGATAGCACAAATAAAAAATAACGGCAGGCCTTGCTTTTTAGTTTTTCTGGTAGGTCCAACATTAGGGTTAAGATATTTAACTTTTTTTTTTTTTACTTTTTTTTACCAATTATCCAAATAATGTTTAGGCCTAGAAAGCTATTATTATCAGAACAGGCGAGCATAACATAGCGGTTAGCAGATCAATGAATGAGAGGGCAGCGTTACCAGAGTTGCCCATATACCACACCAT
>NW_015505859.1:1000233-1007733 GCF_001515645.1 Sinocyclocheilus grahami
ACTTTTTTTTACCAATTATCCAAATAATGTTTAGTCCTAGAAAGCTGTTATTATCAGAACACGCGAGCATAACATAGTGGTTAGCAGATCAATGAATGAGAAAGCAGCGTTACCAGAGTTGCCCATATACCACACCATGTTACAGCACAGTAGGGCGATTGCAGACAGAAACAATACTGTACTACATGTTTCCTGTCAGCTCGATTTTTGAGTGGACTTTGCTGTTCCAATTCGCATGAACAGTATACGAGTGGAGCGACTGAGCAGAGCACACACACGCATAGAGCGGGATAATACACAGAGCGTCACACCATGTGAAAGTGAAACCTGAGCGGTGAACTAATTTTCGGCAGCCGAAATTTCAGTGCATCTCTAATTATTGGCGACATCAGAAATGGATATTATATAATAGATGCTTTTTTGAACATTTTAGCTATTTAAAAATATTAAAAAAGAATTTTTTACACGGCACCCCTGCTCTCAACAGACGGTGCCGTGGCACCCCGGTTGGGAAACGCTGCTCTAGAGGACAACTGCAGCCCACGAGAGGGAGCCACACGATAAGAAATCTTTCAACTCCCCTCATTTACTTTCTTTTTCAGACAGTTAAATTTACAAATAATTGCATACTTTTCCTTTTTTACTTTTCCTTTGCCGCCAAGCAAAGCTAACATATTTGATCATGACCAGGTCAGGTAATGACTATCTGATGTCCAGAGGCCAGTGTGAAAGACGCTCGGGACAGTTGACTGATCTGTCACTGCTCCGATGGGGCCACTGGTGCGTCCTCACGAAATAATCATTTGCACGTTTTTAACATTTTAGCTATTTAAAAATATTAAAAAAGAATTTTTTACACGGCACCCCTGCTCTCAACAGACGGTGCCGTGGCACCCCGGTTGGGAAACGCTGCTCTAGAGGACAACTGCAGCCCACGAGAGGGAGCCACACGATAAGAAATCTTTCAACTCCCCTCATTTACTTTCTTTTTCAGACAGTTAAATTTACAAATAATTGCATACTTTTCCTTTTTTACTTTTCCTTTGCCGCCAAGCAAAGCTAACATATTTGATCATGACCAGGTCAGGTAATGACTATCTGATGTCCAGAGGCCAGTGTGAAAGACGCTCGGGACAGTTGACTGATCTGTCACTGCTCCGATGGGGCCACTGGTGCGTCCTCACGAAATAATCATTTGCACGTTTTTTTAAGCCTTGCCAATTAAAACATTCAAGCGATTCGTGTCATCTGCTGCAGCTGAAGCAACAGCAGCTTCAGGGGCAGGCTTACGAAAACACAGAAAGAGTGTAGTTTGAGTTTGCTTTCGTTTCATATCTCCTTTAGTGATTCACATTCAATGCTGTGCAAGAGTTGCGCAATAGCACTGGTCATCAACAGAAACATGGCGTGATTTTCAAAAAGTAGGACAGGGTGAATTTATGAATGAACGTGTGAAAGTTCTGTTACAAAACGATGTTGTTACGTATCCTCGTGCTTTTTTAAGTGGGTATACAGAAATCCTTCACCTTTCCTAGTGGGTATACCTGCGTATCACGTAGACTACACCACTAGATGAAACTAAATTTGTGTGTGAGAATGTTTCAAGTGTGTAATGGTCGCTGTGTCGTGTCTGTTCTGATTTGTCAGCCTCAGGGCAGAAATGGAGACACTTCCATAGAAGCAGCGTGAGGAAGAGAGGAACACATCTCCCAACTTGCGTTGTCATGGTTACCCTTGCGGGATGAAGGCTGAACATTCCTTGGAGAACACGTGTTTACAGTTGAATGATTTGAACTTGTGAATGAAATATTAGGGATTTCAATTGAATATTTGTTGTGTCTAGATTGTTGCTTGTGAAACAAGGTTAAAATTATGCTTGAGTAAGATTTGGTTTTTAAATAACAGATTTCGTCTACAACGCTCCTATTCTCTAAAATGTTAAGGAAAATGGCCTTGTAACTAAAACTGCATAACTGCTAAATGATGTTAGAAATCATTAAACTGACATAGCACTAGCTGCTGAATAAATTGTTTTGCTTCATTGTCATGAAGCTGTTGGTTGTTGTGGTTTGTATCCCTTAAGAGGTGCTCCGTGATTGGCCAGAAATGTTGATAATTTCACCATTTGCACACACTATACAAGGTTTTTATATTTGATTATACTTTTCAATTGTTTTAAATGACACAAACCTTCATTAATTCTGCCATTTTAAATAATCTTACTGTGAATATTAAGAAGGTGTCATCTAAAAACATGTCATAAAAATACTAAGTGTGAGCTCCAGGGTTCAATCCGACCATATGACCATTTGTTTGATTTGTGGAGGTAAGAGGAAAGTTGATCCTGAACAGAATCCAGAGCACTTATCCGCTGGTTTCAGATAAAGCTTAGTATTGCTTGGGAATTTTCTGGGACGTCAAACCCCCCATACAGTGACTTACTGTATTTTTTTTTAAATTACTGTATACTACTGTATTTGCCGTAGTCTGTCTCTTTGGCGCCATTCTATTGAGGCTGCTTTATTTTCCTCATTTCTCACATTTGGATTGACAAGAGTTGACTTACACCGTGTCTACAACGCCGCAACAGCTTGGGACTGACTACGCTGGATGTTACATCGCTTGTAATGATTGGAAAATCCGTTTGTCTTGGTCCTTCGTGTCAGAAACAGCACGAGCGCTTGGAGTACATCTGTACGTCAGAAATATACCGGGGCATCACTTTACTGCTCCATACGGTATACGGTTCTATATTGCCTTTTGTTGAGTCGCGCCGCGGCCCGGGGATGAACCCGCGAGAGTGGAAGAGTTCCGGAGAACACCTGCGCTGTGTGTCGCACCTTACGAGAGAATAAGACCTGTAAGCAAGGTAAAAAATATATATGTATGTTTGTCTGTGTGTTTGTGTCAACATTTTTGCACACCAGTTTAACCTAACAGTTAGTAACAAACCCTTTGAAATGTCTAACAGTGCAGGCTACCTCACATTTAGGTAGGAGAAATACATTTCATGTACAGTACAAACCTGTTGGGTTCGTATAAAGCAAAACAGGTATCAGAGTTTGATTTTGCTTCCTAGGTGATAAGTCTCTTTCTTCTCTACGACTCACAGACTTGGAAATAAACCAAGCTCTGTGAGGTTATGGCTACTTGGTTTTTCAGTCACCCAACACTCTTTGGCTTCCATTAAACATATTACCTTACAGTGATGTGTATGTGTGTGAGAGTTTGTTTGACAGGAGGAGGAAATGACTGCCTGAAAATGGTCAGCACGAGAAAGCCCAGATTCCTTACAGTCTGTCTAAATCTGTTAAACCATTGTTACAAGATTCATGGAGCTTTATTGGAATGAAAATAGTTGAACATCACCAGAGAATTGATAATATACATTGAGATTTTGGGGATTTGATTTCTGTTTGGGTGAATGTCACAAATCCTGTCAAGCTGGCAAGGACATATTTCACCCTAAAACTAAGGGGGGGGAATGATCACTTAGTTATAATTTTAATACTTACTGCTTTAGTGCATATATATATATATATATATATATATATATATATATACACGTGCATATATATATATATATATATATATATATATATTATAGGCTATATGTATATCTTAGTAATTGTTTATTTTATATTTATTTATGCTTATTTAAATGGAAATTATAGTGTTTCGTATTATATAGTAATGGAAATTACATACAGGAGGAGGAAATGACTGCCTGAAAATGGTCAGCACGAGAAAGCCCAGATTCCTTACAGTCTGTCTAAATCTGTTAAACCATTGTTACAAGATTCATGGAGCTTTATTGGAATGAAAATAGTTGAACATCACCAGAGAATTGATAATATACATTGAGATTTTGGGGATTTGATTTCTGTTTGGGTGAATGTCACAAATCCTGTCAAGCTGGCAAGGACATATTTCACCCTAAAACTAAGGGGGGGAATTAAGAATATTTTAAGCAACTCTTGCCTCCAAATTCTCGTTACCATAATGGAGAAAAAAAACGAATTCACATTATTAAAATATAGAACATATAAATGCATAATTAATTCTAACTATATATATATATATATATATATATATATATATATATATATACACGTGCATATATATATATATATATATATATATATATATTATAGGCTATATGTATATCTTAGTAATTGTTTATTTTATATTTATTTATGCTTATTTAAATGGAAATTATAGTGTTTCGTATTATATAGTAATGGAAATTACATTAGATGCATTGACAGTTTGAGGGGAAATGTGCTTAACTGTTTTGAAAGAAAAAAACGTAATTATCTCTAAAATATCTAAGTTTCTAAGGCATTTATTTATTTATTTGTGGGGTAAATTATGACCTGGTCATTTTTTGTGAGATTTGCACACTATAATTTTATTATTTAATAAAAAAAAATACATTTTTATATACAGATATACACAGAATGCTTGTTTGGTTGTGGGTTGAGCTTAGATTTCAGTAATAACTGCCTCCACATATACTGAAACAAAGGGAAACTGTTGTGGAGTCAGCAGGCAAGTTTAACATCCTCCTGCAGGTTAGCAACATGCTCACCGTCTTCAAACTAAAGCATTAAATTACACACCACCTGTGGCTATTATGAAACAGGAGAAGCAAATAGCACAGCAGAGACATGTTTACATGTCTGAGCCTGAGTAAAACAGAACAAAACCCTCAAACTGTCATCCCTACCTCTTCTTGCTGTAATAGATATGTGGTAGTAAGGTGATTCTCTCCAGTGTGGATGCTATCATTGCATTGAAAAATTTGTCAATGTCTGGATTTTTTTTTCTCCAATTGGCTGCAATAGAGTAATTTGTAATGTTGAGTGGGATGCAACCTCAGCTGTTTTTAATGGAAGTGAAATTTCCATTGTATCAGAGTTTATGTATAGGATTTCCATGGTTGTAATATCATAGGTCACACTACGGTTTTTCCGATTCTTCTTCGTGAACGAACAATTCGTTTGAGTCTTCGGTTGAGTGGGATGCAACCTCAGCTGTTTTTAATGGAAGTGAAATTTCCATTGTATCAGAGTTTATGTATAGGATTTCCATGGTTGTAATATCATAGGTCACACTACGGTTTTTCCGATTATTCTTCGTGAACGAACAATTCTTCGCATCTTTTCAATGGATCAGTTCACCTAATTATTATTGAACAATTGCAAATAGCAGTTAACTTGATTCACGTGATGTGATACACCTTGTTATTAGCCTGTACCTGTGATTGTTGATCAGTTAGTTGATCTAGAAAAATGGAAAAGGTAGTAATTTTCCAGGAATTTATCCGTTATCCATTATCTGTTGTAACCCGAAAACACAAAATACAATGTGTAATTTAAAATGCTGGTAAAAAAACTGTGAAAGATCAATACGGAAAATTCCTTCATATAGTAGACTACAGACTTTTCTTACAGTGAATTTCATACAGTGACAATTTTGCATCGTGATTACGTGATGACATCATCGCGCAATGACATCACAATGTAATTTAGCAACTTTTAGCAACAAATCGACCTTCCTTTAGCTACTTCCTAAGAAAATTAGTTGGCAACACTGAAAACCAGTGGGAATGAGGATGAGCCTGATTGTGCCATGCGAAATAAACTTCAAACGGCCCTGGTACAAATAGCGTCTATTCAACCAGAATGACAACAAGTGAGCAGCGATATATTAGGCTACTTCACAGAAAGTGGAGAATGAAATTTACCCACAAATCAGTGCGCGTCACGCCTTTACGAAGCTGGACGAAAATACGCTGTAAAACTGCTTCGGAGTTTGTTTGACATTCGAGTAGAATGCGACAGTTACAATGCAACGATTATGGGTTAAGTTATGAAGAACATCCGATATTACTCAATGTGTCCAAATAAACTCGTTTTGTCAAGTGATCTGAACTTCGAAATAACCTTGCACAATCACTGTGGAGCGGTTATGGGGCATGTGAATCAGTCGCAGCTAATGATTTGGATCTCGGGTTTAAAGGGGTCATATGATGTTGCTAAAAAGAACATTATTTTGTGTATTTGGTGTAATGAAATGTGTTTATGCTGTTTAAGGTTCAAAAAACACACTATTTTCCACATACTGTACATTATTGTTTCTTCTCTATACCCGGCCTTTCTGAAACGTGTCGATTTTTACAAAGCTCATCGTTCTGAAAAGCGAAGTGTGCTCTGATGTGTGGCCAGCTATCCAGTGCGTTGTGATTGGCCGAATACCTCAAGCGTGTGTGACTCTTAACTTTTATAAAGAATATCTCTTTGGATTTGAGACGTCTTTGCAACTTTGCAGATCTTCTTTATGCACCAAGAGCTTGTAACACTCCAAAGAGAAAGGAAATTGCATCATATGACCCCTTTAAATGACTTGACAGCAACACAGTCGATAATGGTCATCTGAAGGGAGAATGATCAGTGAATAACAACTTATTTTTGGTCCGTTTTTCACACAAAACTATCATATGACTTCAGACAACTTGGAATATGTCACACTTGTCGAGTGGACCACTTGTATGGTGACTGGTATTTTGACCAGAGATTGTGACTGCAGTACCTCTTCATTGCCATTAGAGGACATCACTATCTGAGCTGCGGGAGCATCAAGGTAAATAACCTGCTTTACACACCGTGAACCACACAGGCATCGTCACGCACCGGCCTGCAGGGACCCACCGCATCTCGACGAGGAAAAATATAACACGAGAAATTTGACGCAAACCTATTTTTCATCCAGAGACGTTAAGATAATGTTTTTCTCCGTCCCGCATCCCTGCTGGAAGAGGATGTCATTATTTTCAAGCCGTTGTCTCTGATCAAGGTGAGGAATGGATAATATGCGGAGATTTCAGCGGAGAATAACATGATCACCTGCGCGTTTTACTCTTTAAATGACATTCCGCATCCATCCAAGCCTGTGTTTGGAATAATAATGATCTTATCCTTTCTATAACACAATAATGTTCTTTTATTACAATAATTGCATCACCTTATACAGGCAGGTCAAATGAACTAACGCGCAAACGCGCTCTTTGTCTGGTTACGGGCGCGCGCTCAATCAGTCAATCAATCAATCCATCGCCTTATTTGCGCTTCCACGCGCGTGGAATGCGTCGAGTCTAACGAAGCATCTTCGAGAGGATCAATGGAGCCCTTCCTGCAGATCGCGCCGCACTCTCTGGCCATCGTGCTGTCGCGCGTCGTGGTGGAGGACGCGCCCGGGGTGACGGAGAGCGAAGAGCCGCCGCACCATCACACCGGCTACGAGATATTCGCCGACTTCAAATCACTGAACATGAAATATTTCTGGAATAAGATGGTGGCCGATGCCATAGCCGAGACTTTCTTCCTGGGCTGGATAGATGAGCATGTGTTACTGATCCAGGGGAAGGAGGATCACCTGGAGGTGTTGAGGGAGGCTTGGATGAGGAGATCCCTCAAAGCACCGCAGGGCTTCGACATC
>NW_015505859.1:1012733-1014866 GCF_001515645.1 Sinocyclocheilus grahami
TACTTTTTAAATCTGGACAGGGCTTACTTGTTTGTTTTTAAAATAAAAAAGTTATATTTTTGGCAAATGTAAAAGCCTTTTCACACCAAAAGTTAAATGAATAAGCCTCAGGCTGAAGGGAAAGTAAATTTACGTCCGTACAGTAGAATGCAGAAGAAGACATTTCAACACACTTCAGCAATAAAAAAAAGACACACAAATGTTTTTCTAGAGTAATTTTTGCTTATTAGTATGATTGAACTGGATCATCGAAGGTCAGAAGCAAAGACATTGGTTAATAGATTGGGATTAAATACACAAAGGATATTTGTGTTGTTTAACATTTAATTATTGCAGGTTTGCATCATATTCTGAGTTGCATTATTTTTATTCATTTTGAGGAATACTGAAACTGTTTTTTGTTTTTTTTCTTGTGAGTGAGATGAATTAATGCATATTCATATTTATTTTAGAACTACAGTAATATCTTCTGATTTCTCTCAACATGGGGACAGGAGAGCTGTCAATCAATAAATTGAAAAAAAAGTAACTTGCATTATTATTTGAAAAAGTAACTCAGATATTCTCTTGTAAATTAAAAAGTAATGCGTTACTTTACTAGTTACTTAAATCTGATTACGTAACTCGCGTTACTTGTAATGAGTTACCCCCAACACTGCTCATGGCAATCTAACGCATCCTGTGATTGCATACATTGTAATGCCTGGAGATTTACCTAGGAGGCTTCATGTATGGGTGAAATTATTCCTCTTGCATAAATAAAAAATATAAAAATGTTAAAAAATGTTTTTTTTTTTTAAATTTTCATTATTTAAAATCAGCAGGCTTTTATTTTGGTGGGTTGCCGACAAAGTAAGTGTATGCGTTTCCGGGTTTGGAGAACGATCGAAGAACGTCAGTGAATCAAATGTCACAGTTTCGCATTGTGCTTTGAAAAAACAGCAGCGGATAGCCTAGATTTATGTTTTCAGCTTGAATAGAAATCTTATACAGTACAGTTTCTCGATGTAAAATGGTGATTGTGCATTAACGGCTGTCAATCATCTAAACTTAATATTCAGAACTTGTATTTAAAGTTTTTCAAAATAGTCACCCGTTTAAAATGTAAATAAATACAATTTACTTTGGCAAATAGGCTATTTATTTTTTTATTGATTGATTGATTGATTGATTGTAGGAAAACACTGGCACAAAAGGTTAGTGATGGATTTGAATTCTGCAGAGCATGTGAGCGGAGCGGTAATATTTCCTTAAGAGCGCAGAGCACCTTTCTGAAGATTCCGCTCCGCTCGCTCAATATGCTCAGCGCCGCTCGCTCAACCCAGAATGCCGTTTAGTGATTTGCTTGTTAGAGATCAAGAATAGTAGAGCAGTTATGGAATTCAGATATTGTTTCAACAAAGTTGCAAGCCTTATACATAAATGTAAAGTAAAAAATCTTAAGTTACGAATGAGCATTTTAGTTTAGTCTAAATTATGGCCACGAATTAAGTATTTGTTCTCTTGTTTAGGCTTAGCTGCCACAAATTCATTCATTTGTTAATTCGTTCGTTCCCTAGTTTTAGTAGGCCTAAATCGTGGAACGAATTATTATATTTCGTAATTACTTATTAAAATCATTATTGCTTAAAATTAATAAATAATAATAATAATAAATTAATTAAACAAATAATAAAACTTGTTGACGTCGTAGAAACGAATTATTAATTCGAATTATATTCGGAGCTCCGTAGTTATTAAATAATCTCAGTTAAACTGTAGACCTAGGCTAACACATAGCTGTATATAGGCCTAAATACAGAACTACAGAGTACAGAAGATATTAGCCTACACCACTTGGATTTTGGAAAACCAGTGCTGGATTTGCTGGATTTTGAAAAACCAGTGCTGGATCCCTCCCTCAACTAGCCAAGGTCGCCCGCAAAATCTTCAGCATCCCCAGTGCTTCTTCCAGCGCTGAGCGATTGTTTTCAGGCACAGCGAATGCTGAAGCCGGACACTTTGTCCAAGCTAATGTTTCTTAAAGTAAATTCTAAAATCCAGTAAACGTCAAGAGATGTTTTAATAGACCACAGTTCCCCGCAATTATGGTTTATTTTAACTTGACACTAGAAAGTGTGTTTCTTTCATTGA
>NW_015505859.1:1015689-1018198 GCF_001515645.1 Sinocyclocheilus grahami
GTTAATTCGTTCGTTCCCTAGTTTTAGTAGGCCTAAATCGTGGAACGAATTATTATATTCCGTAATTACTTATTAAAATCATTATTACTTAATTAATAAATAATAATTAATTAATTTTAAAAAGAATAAAATCTGCTGACGTCGTAGAAACGAATTGTTAATTCCAATTATATTCGGAGCTTCGTGGTTATTAAATAATCTCAGTTAAACTGTAGACCTAAGCTAACACACAGCTGTATATAGGCCTAGATACAGAACTACAGAGTACAGAAGATATTAGCCTACACCACTTGGATTTTGGAAAACCAGTGCTGGATTTGCTGGATTTTGAAAAAAAAGTGCTGGATCCCTCCCTCAACTAGCCAAGGTCGCCCGCAAAATCTTCAGCATCCCCAGTGCTTCTTCCAGCGCTGAGCGATTGTTTTCAGGCACAGCGAATGCTGAAGCCGGACACTTTGTCCAAGCTAATGTTTCTTAAAGTAAATTCTAAAATCCAGTAAACGTCAAGAGATGTTTTAATAGACCACAGTTCCCCGCAATTATGGTTTATTTTAACTTGACACTAGAAAGTGTGTTTCTTTCATTGAAGTCAGTTCATAAACCAAGCGTTCTTTAAGTGCATTTTATCTTGTGTGTGCTTTTCACAGGCTTTATAATCCAGGTGTATTTTGTAAAGATCTACACACATTTCATCTCGTGTGTGTGTGCGTTTGTGTTTTAATGAGCCTGTTTTGAATGGTCTATTGCACAACAACTGCAGCTATTTTCACGGAAATAAAGTTAACGAAAATCAAATACACTTTCAGTTTTTGCATTTTAGGTAGGTTTGCTAAGGTTAGATTCATATATTTAATACATTTTAATTAATACATTACAATTAATAAAATTAAGAAGAATGTAAGAATTTCGCTCTGAAACATGATAATTGCTATTTATCAGCATGCTTAATTTTAGACAATAATCCAAGAATTTCGTTACAAACAGTAAACAATTAGGCCTACTAGAGAAATGTTATGTCGGAGCGGGATCTGAGCGGGAATTGGTTTACGGTGAGCGTGAGCGGAATATTAATGGAGCGCTTGCTTGGGCGGTTAGAGCGACTGAGTGGAGCGCACGTCCATAGAGCGGAAAACGTAGAATTATGTGCTTTTTCTCACTCTAAAACATTCTGTCCTCTTTAATAAAATTACAGCAAATCTGCATGATCCGTTTCAAAAGACTTCTAAAATACTAAGGACATATTTATGTAATAAATCAGTTCTGGCTGACCTCCTGATGTAATTAAAAAAAATCATAAATATATTCTAGATATCCTTAACATAAGTTGAAACACAATCATATTAATAAGTGTCAGAGTTGAGGAATGACCCTGCTGGTGTAATTCACATGTTGCTGTGTCATGTGGTGTTGAACTGCTTCTCTCCACTAGAGGGCAGAGTCAGCTAGCGATTCATAAACAGTGGTTGACCTAACGGGACTCTTAATTGTGCATAGTGTTTAAAAGAAATACATTAGGGGTTAATTATAGTTCTTAGGTTTACTGTTTGAATGGAGATTGTTTATGCGGTCACAATCATGTGGTTGCCATGTTTTATACCCAAGTTTCCAATTTTTCTTTTTCTATTTTCTTTAATTGTCTCCTTTCTACTTCCATTTGCAAAGATATGCTGTGGTGGTATTACCGTGGCATATATTCATATTCAATCCACTTTAAAAGTTCAGTATGGTTGTCCCATTTTAGACATGCTCTTCTCAAACAAAACATCTACTCTTTTTATGCATAATTGCTATATTCATTGAGTCTGTCTCATTTGATTAATAGTATAGACAATCAATAACAATCCAGTGTGACACAATTTCAGTAGATGTGATGACCGATGAATCAGCTGTGTGAATGTTTGTTGTAAGGGTGATGTTCATCAGTATGTTGGTGTAGTATGAATAGTTTGGTTATTTGAAACTGATTATCAGGCAGATTTGCTGGAGAACATGTGTAGGCAACATCAAAATCTCCAAAGAACAATATGTTTTGAATGAACTTGATTAGAAAATCAAGCGTAGCGTTAGTTCTGGCAGGTCACGTTAATCAAGCTCGCATCAGCTGACTCTCAGCAGATCCCCATCTACCTATGGGAATACGACACCTATCTAAGCATTCATATATAAGGTCCCTCAGTATTATCAGCAGTTTTCGCATTGCTCAATAGCTAATTACCCTCCTCCATCCCCAACTCCTCCTCTGTCAGTCAGAATTCAGCCTTCTGATTCTCCTTGAATCAGACTAATTCTAAAATGTGTACATAAAATTATTGAACTTTAACAATATCTGCAATACATTTATGTTGGTTCTGTTCTGTTTACCCTGGGGGGTTATCGCTGCTGTCCCTGCTCTCATCCATGCTAGGCTGCATGGATGCGCACGGAGTTCTTGCCCAGAGCAGAACCATACCGCCAATCCAAACTGAATGCTAATTGTCAATCATCTTTGACGATAGTGGTCCTGACAGAA
>NW_015505859.1:1026667-1039737 GCF_001515645.1 Sinocyclocheilus grahami
ATTTTAATTAATACATTACAATTAATAAAATTAAGAAGAATGTAAGAATTTCGCTCTGAAACATGATAATTGCTATTTATCAGCATGCTTAATTTTAGACAATAATCCAAGAATTTCGTTACAAACAGTAAACAATTAGGCCTACTAGAGAAATGTTATGTCGGAGCGGGATCTGAGCGGGAATTGGTTTACGGTGAGCGTGAGCGGAATATTAATGGAGCGCTTGCTTGGGCGGTTAGAGCGACTGAGTGGAGCGCACGTCCATAGAGCGGAAAACGTAGAATTATGTGCTTTTTCTCACTCTAAAACATTCTGTCCTCTTTAATAAAATTACAGCAAATCTGCATGATCCGTTTCAAAAGACTTCTAAAATACTAAGGACATATTTATGTAATAAATCAGTTCTGGCTGACCTCCTGATGTAATTAAAAAAATCATAAATATATTCTAGATATCCTTAACATAAGTTGAAACACAATCATATTAATAAGTGTCAGAGTTGTGGAATGACCCTGCTGGTGTAATTCACATGTTGCTGTGTCATGTGGTGTTGGACTGCTTCTCTCCACTAGAGGGCAGAGTCAGCTAGCGATTCATAAACAGTGGTTGACCTAACGGGACTCTTAATTGTGCATAGTGTTTAAAAGAAATACATTAGGGGTTAATTATAGTTCTTAGGTTTACTGTTTGAATGGAGATTGTTTATGCTGGAATGACCCTGCTGGTGTAATTCACATGTTGCTGTGTCATGTGGTGTTGGACTGCTTCTCTCCACTAGAGGGCAGAGTCAGCTAGCGATTCATAAACAGTGGTTGACCTAACGGGACTCTTAATTGTGCATAGTGTTTAAAAGAAATACATTAGGGGTTAATTATAGTTCTTAGGTTTACTGTTTGAATGGAGATTGTTTATGCGGTCACAATCATGTGGTTGCCATGTTTTATACCCAAGTTTCCAATTTTTCTTTTTCTATTTTCTTTAATTGTCTCCTTTCTACTTCCATTTGCAAAGATATGCTGTGGTGGTATTACCGTGGCATATATTCATATTCAATCCACTTTAAAAGTTCAGTATGGTTGTCCCATTTTAGACATGCTCTTCTCAAACAAAACATCTACTCTTTTTATGCATAATTGCTATATTCATTGAGTCTGTCTCATTTGATTAATAGTATAGACAATCAATAACAATCCAGTGTGACACAATTTCAGTAGATGTGATGACCGATGAATCAGCTGTGTGAATGTTTGTTGTAAGGGTGATGTTCATCAGTATGTTGGTGTAGTATGAATAGTTTGGTTATTTGAAACTGATTATCAGGCAGATTTGCTGGAGAACATGTGTAGGCAACATCAAAATCTCCAAAGAACAATATGTTTTGAATGAACTTGATTAGAAAATCAAGCGTAGCGTTAGTTCTGGCAGGTCACGTTAATCAAGCTCGCATCAGCTGACTCTCAGCAGATCCCCATCTACCTATGGGAATACGACACCTATCTAAGCATTCATATATAAGGTCCCTCAGTATTATCAGCAGTTTTCGCATTGCTCAATAGCTAATTACCCTCCTCCATCCCCAACTCCTCCTCTGTCAGTCAGAATTGAGCCTTCTGATTCTCCTTGAATCAGACTAATTCTAAAATGTGTACATAAAATTATTGAACTTTAACAATATCTGCAATACATTTATGTTGGTTCTGTTCTGTTTACCCTGGGGGGTTATCGCTGCTGTCCCTGCTCTCATCCATGCTAGGCTGCATGGATGCGCACGGAGTTCTTGCCCAGAGCAGAACCATACCGCCAATCCAAACTGAATGCTAATTGTCAATCATCTTTGACGATAGTGGTCCTGACAGAAATGGCACTGAAAACATTCATAAAGACGGACTGTGTGATATCCATGGTGATCAGATGGAGGTGTAACGCTTATAATATTAATCTTAGAGCATGGCGGCCAGCTTGATCTGTTTTGAAGGGTTGACTTAGATGCATAATTGATTGTAATAGAGTGTTGTATTAAACTTTGCTTTAATTCTTTGACTGGAACGAAATGTGTTTGTAAAGACTCCAATAAAATGAAAAATATTGTCAACAGGCCTGACTTCTGAGTGGCGCATGCGCAAAGCTGACCTCCATACATCCCCGCCCGAAACTGCTTCCCTTTACGACAGTGAGCACAAGCTACATTTAAATGGCGCTGAAGTAAATTTAAAATAATAAAAAAATATTCTTGCCAATCAGGGGCCCCTGCACACGTGGGGCCCCTAGGCTGCAGCCTAGGCAAGCCTGTGTGTTAATCTGCGCCTGTGGATTTGTGACAGTGAGGTACTGGTTTGGATTTATTCTGCTTTTCAACACTTGAATTGCAGACGGTACAACTGGATTCAAGTGAATTTGGCCGTTGCATGTATCTAAGATAAATCAGCCTGTATTTTATTTTCATTTGTGATTTCCATCTGTTTCAATAGTCCTTCACTGCTTAATGCTTTATACTCTAAAAACCATTTGTAAGGAGCTTATACTGTCTTTTACCAGAAAAGATTCATTGTGTAGTCTTCTCTGCCCTTGAGTAAGCTCTCTTATTTGAAATGTTATAATTAACCAACAGTGCTGGGTAGATTATGTACAAATTGTAGTCTGTTACTATTACAAATGACATGATAAAAATTGTAGTCAGTAATGTAATGTAGATTACTCATGTATTCTGACAGCTTTTGGATTACTTTTAGATTTCTTAACTTTTGACCTAATTTTTATAGATTTGAATGGGATTATTGTTATAAAAAGCAAAGAGAGGGTTTTTATAAAATTTAGGTTATGGGTTCATGAAAAGATCATATTTTAATGAAATCATACAAATTTCTAAATAAAAATTAATAAATTAAATAACATTTTTACATTTTAAATATTTTATTTGTTTACCTGCAAGTCAATGGGACCATTAACTGACATCAGAGAACTGCGAACATGTGAATGTGTTGTTAAATTATTAAAATATTAATAATAATCGACTGAGAGGTGCTTTTGTCCTCAAATTAAGAAGCATGGATAACAAATTAATTTACATGACATTTACATGGCCATTTATTGTGTATATTCAAAGCTAAACAATATGACACACAGTAGTATGTTTTAGAAAGGAACATTTAAAAGAGAAAAAAGGAACTAGAATCGATCAATTATAAATCATTTACTGCCAATGTGTGAATAATTTGTAATCATGTAATCCAGAAAACTTTAATCCGGTTATGAGCATTTTAAAATGTAACAATCTAATTACAAGTACTACATTTTTGGAATCTGAATACATAATCCAGATTGCTTGTAATCAGTTACTATCCAGCATTGTTAACCAAAATTACCCATTTGCAATTGTGTTGTAGAGGTTGTCCGCTTTTTAATGTCAGACAGGTTGAAATTATTTTCAGTAACATGTGGCTACAGCACATTAGGGGTTGTGTAATATAGCTAAATATTTTCAACCTTTTGAATATAATTTTATCATTATGAATTTTAATATACAGTGTATATAGCCTGTTTGCTCTGAATTCCCAAAATTAGGGGGACTTTTACTTTCGCTTTTTTCGAAGCAGCCATTGTTGCCAATTAGTTGTTTAATGTAAGAACTAAAATACAGTTTAAAATACCCAACCTTTTTTCTCCACTAATTTACCCAGGAATAATATTTAATTATTTTGATGTATGTACACTAATATAATAACTAATAAAAATATTTTTACTTTGCAGTAAATGTTTAATATACACTACCTTTTTAAAAGTTTGTGGAGTGAACATTTTTTTTAATTAAATGTAAATTTACATATTTACTGTCACATTTGATCAATATTATGTGTAGAAAGTATAATGTCATGAAAATCTTACTGACCTCAATTAAATATAAACTACCATTCAAGAGTTTATGTAAGGGATAATGTACATCCAGCCGGTTGGAGGTTATTCTGCGATTACAAACAGCTGGCTGTACATTATCCCGCTTATTACACGGTTACTTGCCACATCAGTAATTTCCATTACAGTGTGCAAAACAATCGTCAAAAAAAAGTCAGCAGCTGCGTTTGTATGAAACAAGAGAGCGAGTCCGTGATACCTGGATGACATTATTAAATGATTGTACACATAATATTGAATTGAGTTTTAATATTTTATTAGCTACTTAAACGCAAAGCTTCCACGAAGAGAAACTGTTCCTAGCAAGAGTATAGCGCCGACTTCAGTTACCCAGATGAACCTGTGTTACCAGCTTTTACCGGTTGCCTCAAAGCCTGTGCTGTCCAGCTATCATCCATCTTCACATTGATCTTCAACAGATCCCTGGAGCTGTGTGAAGTCCCCTCCTGCTTCAAACGCTCCACCATCATCCCTGTACCCAAGAAACCGAAAACCACAGGACTTAATGACTACATGACCACAGTCGTTAAAGCAACAGGTCTGAAGTCGTTTGAGAGACTGGTGTTGGCCCACCTGAAGGACATTACTGGACCCTTGCTGGACCCCTGCAGTTTGCTTACCGAGCAAACAGGTCTGTGGATGATGCAGTCAATATGGGACTGCACTACATCCTGCAACATCTGGACAAACCAGGTTTGTGGACTTCAGCTTCGCTTTCAACACCATCATCCCAGACACCCTTCAGAATAAACTGACCCAGCTCTCTGTACCCACATCCATCTGTCAGTGGATCACCAGCTTCCTGACAGACAGGCAGCAGCTAGTGAGGATGGGAAAACTCACATCCAACACCTGCACCATCAGCACCGGAGCTCCTCAGGGCTGCATTCTCTCCCCACTGCTATTCTCCCTCTACACAAATGACTGCACCTCTAAAGACCCCTCTGTCAAACTCCTGAAGTTTGCAGATGACATATTGTAAATATTGTAGTATGATGCAGCTTAATTTTATCTCACCAGCAAAATAATTGGTAATATGAATATTTGATATATGGCCTAGTCCTTCAACACACATGCCTTTCATTGCAGCGTGGCTCCAGTGGGTTCCATTGAGTTCTTATGTCATCTGGAAGACATCCTGTGAGCGCTATGGCAACTGCGGAACAGGGGACACTGGCCAAATGATTCCGGAACTCAATCCCAGGTCTTCTCTCACAGAAGAAAAACAAAGCTTTAAATTCTTGGCTCAGATTTCTTTGTTTTCTTTTGCCTTGTGACCTGGAGTTATGAATGGGCTGCTCAGACAGGCCAGATGACATTCACTCACACATTGGCTTTCACTCACTTTGAAAGTCGTTACTGCTCCATGTCTTACTTTCCTAGAAGTTCAGGGTGGTCTCCAAATTTGGAGGTTTAGATCCTCTCTTGACCAGAAAAGGGGCTCAGCATAGCATTTAGTGCTGTAACTATAGGTAGATTTGTATATTTTGCTGAACAAAATAGTGCTCCCCAATTCAAAAGTCTGTGTTTGCTTGAATGTTTTGGGTGGTTGCCAGGGCATTGCTATGCAGTTTATAGGGTGATATGGGTGGTTGCTAAGGTGTTGCTAAGTAGTTTCTCACTGGTCTTTAGATATAGCTGTTATCTGCAATGTGAAAATCATTAGCCTTCCTTTTTCAATTAAGTTAGAATCATATTTTATAATATTTCAGTCTTTGAAATGTCATATTTCAAACATTTAAAACACTACTTGTTTCTTTAGTCCGTGTCTTGGGCATTCAAATGTCTGGATACAGCATTTAGCAGTTTCCAAGAAAATATCCGCCATGCCTCATAAAATTCATAGACTAACATAATTCAGCCGGTTAGACGGCACTCGAACGTTGCAAGTACTGAATCACTTTTCCATTGAGTGAGAACAAAATCATCAGGTATTCATTGTTCCAGCACTTTTGTGCCTGAATAAGGTGCATCCTGTCTTTTGATAATGATGATTATATAGTAATGACTATCACAACAATGATAGAATCTGTAGCCTGGGTTTGTGCCCTCATTAAATAAAATTATGTATATGAAAAGCTTTCCAGCTTGTTGGAACACACCCTAGGCACACACACCATGTGTGTGTGTGTGTGTGTGTGTGTGAGAGAGAGACAGAGAGAGAGAAAGATGTCTTGTTATCCTAGCTGATTAAAGCATTGATTGCAACTATTTTTAAATGTTCAGGTTTCCAGTTTGCTGCAGGGTGTTGGCAAATATCTCGTCATCCATCACCTGGATAAGAAACAATGCAATAAATTAGTAGCCCACTCAAAATAATGCAAATTTTGTAATTTTTTTTCACCTTCTTTTTGTTCAAACTCTAAATTGTCTTTTTTCTCTGAAACCCAAAAGGAGATGTTAGGCAGCATGTCTGAGCCGCTCTTGCCTATAGACCTTTTTCTGAACGCGGAAGTCTCTCCCGACTGGAATGGTGCTTTACATTTCTGGTCTCTGGTTTCTAGTCACATTTACATATTTTCCGAGCCGATAATATCACGTGAAACCTATGAAAATGGTTTTAAAAAGCATGTGGTGCCTAGGCCTGTCACGATAACAACTTTTTGTTGTGCGATATATTGCCCCAGAAATAATTACGATTAGCGATATTATTGTCATTTTAAAGACCATTTTATGCCACTGAATATATAATCATAATGTAATGGCATAATAATGCAAGAAGGCCTACACGCTTCCAAATGACAACAAACTTTTAATTTTTAAGAATATTTAGATCATGGAAATTAAGTATCAAAATATTAGATACCTTAAAAATCTGAATAAATAGTAAATAAACATTTGCTAAGAAAAAGTGCAAAGTAACAAGTAGAAAAATGAAAAATGCACAAAGAAGTTGCATGGAGATTTTTCCATCTACAGATTTTTCTCTGACCTTCTTTTCTCTGTAAATTAAGTGTGCACACTATTGCTGAAAAACACAATCACTACTCAGCAGTCAGATGTACGTATGCACAAAGGCACAGATCCCTAAACAAGATCATATCTGCAGATTAAACTTTTTTTTTTTGTAGAAGCATTTTTTAAATTTGAACTAACACCTCATGACCACACCACGCTCATTTTATGCCACTGAATATATAATCATAATGTAATGGCATAATAATGCAAGAAGGCCTACACGCTTCCAAATGACAACAAACTTTTAATTTTTAAGAATATTTAGATCATGGAAATTAAGTATCAAAATATTAGATACCTTAAAAATCTGAATAAATAGTAAATAAACATTTGCTAAGAAAAAGTGCAAAGTAACAAGTAGAAAAATGAAAAATGCACAAAGAAGTTGCATGGAGATTTTTCCATCTACAGATTTTTCTCTGACCTTCTTTTCTCTGTAAATTAAGTGTGCACACTATTGCTGAAAAACACAATCACTACTCAGCAGTCAGATGTACGTATGCACAAAGGCACAGATCCCTAAACAAGATCATATCTGCAGATTAAACTTTTTTTTTTTGTAGAAGCATTTTTTAAATTTGAACTAACACCTCATGACCACACCACATTATGTACGAGAAGCTGCAAAAGACACTGGTGAAAGTGGAATGTACAAAACATGGTGACATAAATTTTTAAGTAAATATAATGGGCGATATATTGTGTCACCAAAAATTATTGAGGTTATGTACATATATTACGCGATAAGTCGATATATTGATTATTGCGACAGGCCTAGTGGCGCCATAGTTTCATCACTTTAGAGTGTCGCAGTGACCATCTTTTTGCAGTAAAAGGACCTGTCATGGTTTAATGAGTGGGAAGATGACATGAAGCGACGCAAGGTTAGCTGCACTGAAAACAGATGAGCGCACATGTGCATAAACAGCTCCCGATTGGGGTGAAGTTCACGGGATTTTGTCCACAGAATGATAAGAGCACACGTTTTAACGTATTATTTTATTATTTCACACTCAGTACTTTAACTTAAGCGCTGCAAGCCATGCATATGACAGGTTTTCTGGTACGTAAAACAAGTACTTTAAAGGAATTTTCTAGCTTATTGCCATTACAATGGCAGCCAACAACAACACAGCTTAACCCTCCACATGTATTTATATTTAGTTATACTGAAAAAGTTTCTTTTCAGTCTATCTTTTTTTACCCCGTTTTAACATGCATTTCTATGGAGACCGGCACACGAGAGCACCCAAACAGAAGTTAGAATCCATCATGGCGCCGCTCATCGGTTACTCAGGAAAAAGGTCTATAAAGAGAGCAACAATGATCTATCTTGAAAAAAGCACGAAAAGTAGTCCATACGACTTGTGAGCTATATTCCAGTTCTAATGTCAAAATGTATATTTTTACATACAAACATGCACTACTGTTCAAAACATAAATTGACATGAAGCGACGCAAGGTTAGCTGCACTGAAAACAGATGAGCGCACATGTGCATAAACAGCTCCCGATTGGGGTGAAGTTCACGGGATTTTGTCCACAGAATGATAAGAGCACACGTTTTAACGTATTATTTTATTATTTCACACTCAGTACTTTAACTTAAGCGCTGCAAGCCATGCATATGACAGGTTTTCTGGTACGTAAAACAAGTACTTTAAAGGAATTTTCTAGCTTATTGCCATTACAATGGCAGCCAACAACAACACAGCTTAACCCTCCACATGTATTTATATTTAGTTATACTGAAAAAGTTTCTTTTCAGTCTATCTTTTTTTACCCCGTTTTAACATGCATTTCTATGGAGACCGGCACACGAGAGCACCCAAACGGAAGTTAGAATCCATCATGGCCCGCTCATCGGTTACTCAGGAAAAAGGTCTTGAAAAAAGCACGAAAAGTAGTCCATACGACTTGTGAGCTATATTCCAGTTCTAATGTCAAAATGTATATTTTTACATACAAACATGCACTACTGTTCAAAATAGAACTTTAAACCGCATAAACATATTTCATTACACCAAATACACCAAATAATGTTCTTTTTAGCAGCATCATATGACCCCTTTAACTCTCATTAATACCTCCACGATAAAACTTTCAGCGCTGCGCTCGTTGCTAAACCATGATTAGCCTTGGCGAGAAGTGCCACGGGGCCCTCGGAGAGACATGGCATGTATTAATGCCAGCCAAGTGCTTAACTTAATGCCACAGTGCCATGGAGAGGGTTTGGACCAACATGCTTTACAATCAGACCATGAAAGTAGGGCTCTGTGTGTTTGAAGCCAGAATACATAGATTCTACGGTGTTGATTATGAGTCTGCAACTCAACAAAGACGTTGCGGTCATCTCTCGGCTGTGAAATGGCAGGGGGGCAATAGAGATATCTGTTCCCGGTACCTTTGAAGAGCAGAGGGGTTTCCCTTTTAATTGCTTGAATTTCAATCCACTTCACATGATGGATTCTGTTTGAAACGGCTGCGCCAAGCTCCCTAATGAAGCAGCGAGGAGCGAGCAGGCCCTCGCTCGGTGGCAGGCTGCCTGACTGAAGCTGCTGTTCGTGCACGAGCGACCTAGTTGCATAAATTCAGTGCCGCCTTTGAGTCAGAGTTCGAACCGAGTTCACCACAAAATTCACAGCTATTGATCTCCCAGACTGATGTCCCATTTATTTTTTGTTATTGTGCGTGTATATGTATATATATATATATATATAGAGAGAGAGAGAGAGAGACAGAGAGATTTTTTTTTCATGCATGTAGTATTCTCTGAAATTTATTTATTCATTTATTTATTTATTTATTTTGATGCATCTAGTATTCCCTGAAATGTTTATTTATTTATTTTTTGTATGTGAAAAAATTGACATTTGTTTTAGTTTTGTTTAGGTTTAACATCTCCAAAAAGTTTTTTTTTTTTTTAAAGAATGCTGTGATGTCTGTACTAACAGGTAAAATGGCAAAAAAGGAAGACACCTCACAAAAGCTGTGGAGAACATGCCATCAGGGGGTCATTTTCCTATTTCTGGTCCTATTTTAGTACCATTTTCAGGACAATTAATTTAAGTTCTCCCAAAAATGAAAATTCTGTTATCATTAAATTACCTTTCAAGTTGTTCCAAACCTGTATGAGTTCAAGGCAGAATGTATGCCTCGTGTTCCTTCAGTCAGTCTGGTTAGAGTCCTCTGTTTATTTCTGTATGGAAAAAAAACACTATGGAACTGAATGGCTACTATCAGCTTTTTGGTTACCAACGTTCTTCAAAATATCTTCTTTTGTGTTCAGCAGAATAAAGAACCTCATACAGGTTTGGAACAACATGAGAGTGAGTAAATAATCCGAACCGTTTAAGCACCTAACATCAGATACATAATCAGATAATTATGATATATCATTTATTTCTCATGCAACCCTTCATGTGTTAGCAGTTAAATCCTTAATTCTGAACTAATTTCTATTTTTTCTTTTAATTTTCCATACAATGGACATCAATGGCTCCAAAGTTATTTGGTTCCCAACATTCTTCAAAATATCTAGTTTTGTGTTTCACAAAGGAAAGTAAGTCATACAGGTTTGTAACCACATGAGGGTGAGTAGATGATGACAGAATTTAATTTTTTTTGGGCAGAGTATCCCTTTAAATCTTGTAGCCTAATATACGGGCTTATTATAGGTCTAAAATGCAAAAATGCAGCTGTAGCCCAGGAGACAACAACAAATAAACCTGAGTGCTTGCATCAGTCAAAAAGTTTGGTTACGTGCGTCTACACCAGACACGAGTGAAACTAGATCGCTCCCATTACAATCAACAGAGCCGTCCAAACTGGAAGCGGCTGTTCAGCTGCCGGTCGCCTTGTTTCTATTTTTGACGTAGTAGCTACTTTATTTCACTTGTCTGTCAGAAATACAATTACTTTATTTACATGCATGTGAATTGATTGCTTTGTATTAGTCATTTTATATATAAACAAGTTTTGAGTGTTATATAAATGCAATTTCAATTTGAAACCGCTGATTTTAACTGTAAAGGAAGTTTTATTGCATATGCTAACTGTAATGACAACAATGATAAAACCGAACAGGATTATTTTCTTGTATAACCGTAATATGTAAACAATGTCTTTATGCAAAATGTAACTTCTCATTTTTATCTTTTGGGCTTAACAAACCTGTCAGGCAGCTTCATTTCTCTCTGTTAGAGCCATGTTTTTGTAATAGACCAGCCAGTTGAAAGATGTAGAATAGAAATACAGATAGAGTTCGTGGTTTAAGAAAGTGAGGGAGATAAAAGTTTCCTCAGAAGACCAGAACTGGCCAAACAAATGTCAGAATGCTAAGATGTACTGTATGTGACTTGTGAAGGTCCTCCGAAGCTTCTTCTGCCTGGAAAATTGAAACATTGATGTCCTAATCTGTGCAGCTTGACTTAATATAGGGCATGTGTTTGTTGAGTGTGTGTGCATGGGTGAAAGGAAAAACATCAAGGGTCAATGCAAGGGCCATGTAGAAACGGAAAAAATAATGTGTTTTTTGAACATTAAAGCATGTCAACATACAACATACACCAAATACACAAAATAATGATCTTTAAAAAAGCATCATATGACCCCTTTAAAGAAAGACTGACATTTTATCAGTAACTTCAGGGAAATAAAAATGGTTTTAATTTGGTCAAACCATTTTAAACCTGCTAACACAATCACAGACCTCTAATGTACTTTGAGCGCCATGCCATTTGAAACCAGCTCTAGTTCTTTGCTCTTTAATCTGAACAATATGATCACATTATTTCACATACAGAACTTTTAAACACATCAGTCTGCTATCCCTAGAGAACCGCAGAACTGTTTAGAATGGTGAGGATGTTGAGCTCAGGTACTTAATGAATGTTGAAGTTCCTCCTGTCCTGTATGCTTTAGGTTTGGACGGAGGCCATTGAGTTGCGGTTTGGCAGAGGTCATTTTGCACTGGCTATTTATTTCATGGAGGGCTATAATTGCTCATTTTTACTGAAATTAGGCTGCAGGAGGAGTCCAAAGGCATGGCCTCATTGGCAGCAGCTTGGCATTGGCGCTTTCCTCTCAGGGCATTCACATGGAGAGCTTTCCTCATTCACAGTCTGCATGCAACATCCACACGTATTGCATATTGTCAAATTCTTAAAGGGGTCACTGCATTTTTTTATTTTATAATATTCTCTGAGGTTCACTTATAATGTTAGTGTGATTTTTACATCATAATTTAGAAACATAATCTATCCTGTTTTTGAGCCTCTCTGCAGAACGGTCTGTTTTTATAGGCGGGCTCATTCAAGACTCGCAAGTAAACGCCCACTGTTATGATTGGTTAACAGATGGATGGTGCAACGTGACTATAGACAACAGAACTGATGAACAGTAAACTGATGTCCCGCTCTGTTTCTGACATACTCCAAGCATTTGTGCCACTTCAGACCTGAAAGAGAAATTGATTCGCGACATGACGCACCAGCGATCGCGTCTGATGTAGATATGTTAGGATCACAAGGAAGGCAATTCAAAGACTATTTTTCACAACTTACACTACACATTGTCTTGTAATGTCATCTTTATAATATTCTCTGAGGTTCACTTATAATGTTAGTGTGATTTTTACATCATAATTTAGAAACATAATCTATCCTGTTTTTGAGCCTCTCTGCAGAACGGTCTGTTTTTATAGGCGGGCTCATTCAAGACTCGCAAGTAAACTCCCACTGTTATGATTGGTTAACAGATGGATGGTGCAACGTGACTATAGACAACAGAACTGATGAACAGTAAACTGATGTCCCGCTCTGTTTCTGACATACTCCAAGCATTTGTGCCACTTCAGACCTGAAAGAGAAATTGATTCGCGACATGACGCACCAGCGATCGCGTCCGATGTAGATATGTTAGGATCACAAGGAAGGCAATTCAAAGACTATTTTTCACAACTTACACTACACATTGTCTTGTAATGTCATCTGTATGGTTCTGTTGATGGAGTAATCCTGTGTTTGCATCTCTCTAGAATTTCCTCTCCTGTTGCTACACGCATGTATCGGTGGGCGGGGCTAAACAGGCAGTGATGTAGAAGCAGGCATTGATCTTCTCCTGCGGAGGCGGGGTTTAGCTACACTATTATGTCATAAAGTGGCACATTCCAAAACTTGGTTTCAATAAAAGCTGTTTTTAGAC
>NW_015505859.1:1041434-1078755 GCF_001515645.1 Sinocyclocheilus grahami
AAAAATAATGTGTTTTTTGAACATTAAAGCATGTCAACATACAACATACACCAAATACACAAAATAATGATCTTTAAAAAAGCATCATATGACCCCTTTAAAGAAAGACTGACATTTTATCAGTAACTTCAGGGAAATAAAAATGGTTTTAATTTGGTCAAACCATTTTAAACCTGCTAACACAATCACAGACCTCTAATGTACTTTGAGTGCCATGCCATTTGAAACCAGCTCTAGTTCTTTGCTCTTTAATCTGAACAATATGATCACATTATTTCACATACAGAACTTTTAAACACATCAGTCTGCTATCCCTAGAGAACCGCAGAACTGTTTAGAATGGTGAGGATGTTGAGCTCAGGTACTTAATGAATGTTGAAGTTCCTCCTGTCCTGTATGCTTTAGGTTTGGACGGAGGCCATTGAGTTGCGGTTTGGCAGAGGTCATTTTGCACTGGCTATTTATTTCATGGAGGGCTATAATTGCTCATTTTTACTGAAATTAGGCTGCAGGAGGAGTCCAAAGGCATGGCCTCATTGGCAGCAGCTTGGCATTGGCGCTTTCCTCTCAGGGCATTCACATGGAGAGCTTTCCTCATTCACAGTCTGCATGCAACATCCACACGTATTGCATATTGTCAAATTCTTAAAGGGGTCACTGCATTTTTTTATTTTATAATATTCTCTGAGGTTCACTTATAATGTTAGTGTGATTTTTACATCATAATTTAGAAACATAATCTATCCTGTTTTTGAGCCTCTCTGCAGAACGGTCTGTTTTTATAGGCGGGCTCATTCAAGACTCGCAAGTAAACTCCCACTGTTATGATTGGTTAACAGATGGATGGTGCAACGTGACTATAGACAACAGAACTGATGAACAGTAAACTGATGTCCCGCTCTGTTTCTGACATACTCCAAGCATTTGTGCCACTTCAGACCTGAAAGAGAAATTGATTCGCGACATGACGCACCAGCGATCGCGTCTGATGTAGATATGTTAGGATCACAAGGAAGGCAATTCAAAGACTATTTTTCACAACTTACACTACACATTGTCTTGTAATGTCATCTGTATGGTTCTGTTGATGGAGTAATCCTGTGTTTGCATCTCTCTAGAATTTCCTCTCCTGTTGCTACACGCATGTATCGGTGGGCGGGGCTAAACAGGCAGTGATGTAGAAGCAGGCATTGATCTTCTCCTGTGGAGGCGGGGTTTAGCTACACTATTATGTCATAAAATGGCACATTCCAAAACTTGGTTTCAATAAAAGCTGTTTTTAGACTAAAGAGAAAGTTTTGAGTTTTGACTCTTACAGGATGCTTTTATAGTGCATTGACCTGTTATATGTCAAAAGATCAAGGGAAATTTGATTTCTCCGTTCATGACACCTTTAATGCTATAATTTTAAGGAGCAGCATTTGTTGGGTATTTTAACGTTGGTCAAGGTTTCTCTCACTAAAAACAGTTATAATTTAGAAACTGCTTATGATTAGAAACAGGCATTTCAAGCATTTCAAAAAAAAAATTCCTGCAGTTTTTCACCAAAATAAAAGCTCTATGATTTAACATTTGAAAGAAAAGAAAAAGACAACCATAAATTAATATTGTAATTGCACTGTTGTTATATAAAGTAATAATTAAATGAAAATAAATTATTATTATTATGTACCTTATTGTTGTTATGATACATTGTGGTATAATACTATAGTGATATTACCTTATTGAATAATTTTTTATAATTTAATAATAATACATGAATACAATTTATAATAATAAAAATGGCAATTAGATGTTTCACAAAAAAAAATTCTGCTTTTTTTATTAAATAATGCACTTACAGTTTCATGACTGATAAAAATATTTATGGCGAGTAAATTTCTCATGTTACCAGCCATTGGCAGGGATGGCAAAATTTTAGTTTTAGGCCTGGATTAGGACCATGTACAGTAAATGTAGGCAGTCATATGCTAATGTGCTTATTGTGACTTCACAACTGTCATGACTTCTGAATGACCTGTAGCTTAAATTTTCTAGATGGACTAGGGAGGCAACTTTGAGTTGTAAATATTCCATAGTATATAAAAATATTTTATTTCAAAAGACCATAAACATTTCTGTTTTCCATGATATGGCCCCTTTAAGGGCTTATATTTTGATATATGAGGGGAAAGAACACATTCTGTTTAAACTGATAAAAATATTTATGGCGAGTAAATTTCTCATGTTACCAGCCATTGGCAGGTATGGCAAAATTTTAGTTTTAGGCCTGGATTAGGACCATGTACAGTAAATGTAGGCAGTCATATGCTAATGTGCTTATTGTGACTTCACAACTGTCATGACTTCTGAATGACCTGTAGCTTAAATTTTCTAGATGGACTAGGGAGGCAACTTTGAGTTGTAAATATTCCGTAGTATATAAAAATATTTTATTTCAAAAGACCATAAACATTTCTGTTTTCCATGATATGGCCCCTTTAAGGGCTTATATTTTGATATATGAGGGGAAAGAACACATTCTGTTTAAATAACACTGCATTTTTCAGAAGTATGTCCTCAGACCAACTTTATAATCCAAAACATTCACCCTGTGTCAGTAGAATCAAGAGCAACATGCTTTTCCCATCTTGTCTTCATAACACACACCACATCTTACATGAACTCTTGTAAACAGACATTACTGCTGATTGTTTCTAGTCAGATTGTGTAGGGCCACTAATAGAGATGGTTCTAGATTTGTTTCTCAATCAAGCTCTAGGTTACCATGCACGTTTTACTACGTGTCCACTGGTGTGAAATTTTTATTTTAATGTATTTTTTTTTATTTAAATTTAATTTAAATGAGAAGTTATGTATTTTATTTCATATTTCTTAAATCGTAACGTTTCTTTTTTCAGTGTTGTCAAAAGCAAATCATAAAGCATGCATGCTGAAGACAACCACGCTTGCTGTACATTTGACAGATGCTCTTTAAAGCAGCAGACCTCTGGCGTTTTTGGTGATATTGAGCGAGTTTCTTCATGTTGTGGACATGCACCCATTTCAGCTCATGTGCACTTAACTAATGAGCTGATGAGCTACTGAAACAGGTGTCACACGAATACAGGTTAGATGAGGAAATATGCATTGCTTATGGCAGCAGAGTCGAAGTGCCAGGATCAACAAAGTACAATAGCATATCAATAGCAACAATAGCATGACTTAAACTGCGGATTACACTTTATCACTGTTTGCATTGTTGCTCAAAGCTGATGCAACACATTGTCATGTTATCAATTTCAGTATTGACAGCAACACCAATGAATTTTATGTTTAACCAAACCCATTTTGCTACCACAGCAAAAACACAAGTGTATACAATCCGTCATTTATTTATTTAAATTAATTTATTACATTTAATGTTTAATATTAACCCTAAAAGGGCTGACGTATCTTGGGGGATACAAACATTTGAGAGGCTGTGGGGAGAGGCAGTGAAAATGTTGGTCTCATTTCTTGGTTTCATGTTGAAAGGGTGTTTGTTGTGCATATTTAAATCTGGTGACTTTGTTCATGCATTCTTTGTTTAGCTCACAGGCAGCATTTAAAAACATCATAGCAACCTGTAGTGGCAAAATACTCACCCTCATATAAATATTGATGTATTTCACATATTTCCAATATTTGTATGGGATTTGTTGCTAGCTTATTATGTTTGTAGCCTATTGAAATTTTATGAATTTAATTTTTACATTTTTCATAGTCTGTATCTCACTGGATGCGTCGCCCTTTTAGGGGTATTAAAAACATGATATTTTTTACACATAGACTCTGTGGTCTATAGGCTTTAGACTTTGTAGCCTATTTCAGAAAATTAGTTCAATACTCAAAACTCTTAAATGATAATCTATTTCAATCATTTAATCATTAATGATTTAGTTAGCAATATTGAATATAGTTTTAGGTCATAAAATAGGATACTTGACAAAAACGCATATGCCAGCTTATGTATAAAAATGTACATAATATATGTACAAAATATATATTGTTTGCATATGTGTTTTTGTTTAGTATTATATTTCATACATCAGGTTTTTGTCTCATATCCAATTCATTGCAATTCAGTGATTACTGAGAGATAGACAAACAAACCTTCCTCAAAAGCCTGCAAATTCGACATTTACTTTTTAACCTGATTTTTTTTTTTTACATTTTTAAACATAAGAAAATGATAAAAGCCTAATCAAGAAAACCCAAACTAGTTCAGCCCAGTACTTGTTCATGTTCATCTTGAATTATTAACAATATCATTTTTATTCATTTACACTTTTTTATATATATATATATGTGTATATTAATTTTCAAACATTACAAACATAACTTAAAATCGAACAAGACTAAAAATTAATAAAAATAATTTATGGCTCACCACTCCATTAAATCAATTTGAGAATTAAATGAAATAATGACATAATCGTACCAACAATATGCCTTACATATTTGTACTCCAATATGTCTCACATATTTAAACCTCATTAAACAAACCCTCTAATAAGAATAGAGGATATATCTAAGCCCATATATATTAAAAATGGGTCCCACCTTCTATGAAATATGGCATCCTTACTATAAGAAGCACAGGTTAAGTAATCTAATGATACGTATTCCAGTATAACCCTGTGCCATAGTGCCCTAGAAGGGGCTTTATCCATTAACCAGTTCAAAAGAATAAATTTTCTTGCACAGAATGTTAGGAACTTGCAAAGTGTCTTTTTATGTTTGTCTACAATAATGTTATCATATATTCCAAGCAACATATGTTTTGGACCACAGCCAATATTAATAGATAAAATAACATTAAGTTCTTTTTCAACCATAGCCCAAAACTTCTGAATCTCCCTACAAAACCAGAAACAGTGAATAAGATCTCCTTCCTCTGTTTTACATTTCAGGCACATTGGCGAGCAGTCATCCTTAAACCTGTGCCTCCGTGAAGGAGAGATATGTGCTCTGTGCAAAATTTTCCACTGCATTGCTTTTACTTTATTACATATGCTTAGGGTCCCTGCATTCTTCCATGCTTCCTACCATTGATCGTCTGTGATTTGTATATCAAGTGTCCTTTCCCATGTCCTATTCATTTACATTTTAAAAATCATGAAAGATTTCACAGCAAAAACAGGTCTGTACAACAGGTCCATCAGCAAAATTGTGATCATGCTGATTTATAGGCCCACGAAATTTGTGTATCAAATATGATACAGCAGGCTAATATATTAATAAACAGGCATTATAATTTTTGTTTAACACAATATTACAACAAATGTTTATTGTATGTTATGAGAGAATAAAATCTAGTCTAGCTAAAATGTTCTAGCATGCATTGCCAAAAAAGCATTCTGTTATCAATCAATTTATACCTCCAGAGGGATACAAACATTAAATTCAAAAAAATAAAAGTCAAGTTTGATTTTTTTTTGTTGCAAATTTGTATTATTTGTGTCCTAATAAGATGGAAAATAGCAATCAATTAATTTTCCGATGTCTGTTTATGGGCGTGCCCTTTTTAGGGTTAAGAGAAATATTAACAAACTTCATTTTAAACTAATGTAAAACTGCATTTAAATTCATGTAGCTTTCCAGTATTTCACAATGAGGTTTTTCAAAATTATTGAATAAAACGAAAATTCATTTAATAGCAATTAGTAGTTTTGTCTTTTTCTTGTTGTCTTTTTTTATACTGTTGAATTGACTTTGTTTCATAGTATTGAGTATATTGGTGCTTTTGAAATCCCTAGACATGATGTACATGTGACTGCATGTTCAGGCTGGTGTAATATAAGAGGCAACTTCTTAGTTTCAACACGCTAATTCCTATAGTCAGAGAAGAGCCTGTCTAATTGTTTCATTACTATGGCGAATGTAAGAGTGATTTGTATTTTTGGTGGTGGAATGGCCTTAACTGCCCCAGTTCAGTTTAGAATCTGGAGGTACTTGCTTTCTGTGTTGCGGGATTCCCTTTCTTGTCTGGTTGCTGAAAGGGGTTTCCCGAGGTTGCTGATTGGCTGGAGGTTCAGTCTTGGGAAGCCAGTGATTGGGCGTTGGCTGGCGACGCGGAGCTGTGGTCTGCAGTTGAAGGGTAGACAGCACTCTTTCGGAGATGCGGCGTTCGGCTTAACTCAGAACACGAAACTCTCAACGGAAAATAAAATAAACTAAAGAAATAGAAATAGATGTAAAGTTTGATGAGACCAGGTGGCGTTTCTTCTCATGGTTTTGGAGGAGCTGGCGTGTAAGCCAGACCACGCTCAAAACTAAAGAAGCATGACTAGGAGTGAAAAGCTAAAAGCCGCATGGCTAAAAGCTAGACACAAAAAGTCAGACCCGCAAAAAGGCAAAAGGCAAAAGCCCAAACAGCGCGCAGTTTGATGGTGTCCTGAGTATTTAAACCAGGCTGTTTAACACACCCAAATGGTGTTTCGACCAATTGTAGCTCGGGGTGTTGCAATGTTTCTCCTTCCCATTCATAAATCAACTGTTATCTCATCATTCACATGACCTGCGTTTTTCCCGCTCTGGTAGAGTATGATTTTGGACATGATTTCTATCACGAGGATATGATACATTTGACCAAGAATTGACTGGGAGAAACGTTTCAAGCATGAAAATTCAAACTCACACATACCAAGCATGAATATGACCCCTTAAGCTATTCAATAGTTATTCAAAATACATTCACAATAAATAAGGCATGATGGTTAAACATGTGGGTTATATACATGATATGGGGTTAGATATATAGCAATGGTTAGTTGCTCGAGTCCTTTTAGTGTCATTTAGATGCATCTTCACATGGAAATGAAGTTTCTTTGGCATTCTGTGGACGTAAGGAGACCAGAGATTAAAATGTCTGTAAGGAATTTTAGTCTGTCTGTTCTTGTCGTGAAGTGGGGGAAGTCAATTTACGAGGAGCTTGTGACTGTAGTTACTATCGTGTGATAGTCATGCGGTCATCTCTTTTGACCATTATTCTTGATAACTTGCCCCAAAATTTTACAATCTCCTTGGACTTGTCAATGTGTTCTTTTGTGTTAATGTTGAAAACTGTTCTGTGACAGGGGCTTAGGTTTAGGCTTGCTTCAGAGAGGCTGGGGTCTGATTTATGACATCCTGTTGTCTTGGGCCTCTGTGGAATTTTTGTGACTCCTCGTGCCTCAACTCGGTTTTGACCAAATCTTAGATTGTCTGATTCGGTCTGATATCCTACAGTGTTAATTTCTCAATAAATAAATAATAAAAAAATCTTACTGAAACCAATGTAAGTGAATGTTTTTTTTTTATCCATAGAAATGTTTTTTTCACTACTTTTACATTTATTCATGTACACTGAAAAAAGAACTGGTGTATAAGTAGTTTTTACTTAGAAAATTGCTAGAAAATTTCTAGTTTTATATAGAATTTATTTTTATATATTATTTATTTTTATATTTCTAACAATTACAAAGAAACAGTAACAAGTATTTTCTTGTAATATGTATTTCAGTAATCTTAGTTTCATTTAATACTGAGTGCATTATGCAAAGACCCACCATTCATTGTTATCGTTGTCATTATCAATTGTCATCATTTTTATCAATTTGTTGTTTTAAGACTGCCCTCTGACCCGCCACCCCATGTGTTGTGCTACGCTGCAGTGTGCTATGCTTTGCTAACACACCTCTAAGGGTCACGCTGTCAGCTTTCTCTGGAAGGAAAGACGTGCTTCATGAGCCCTCGTCTGCAGTCTTGTCATCACTGGCGGCCCTGACATAACACAACCGGAAATATGAGCCATGACAGACCCTGCAAAAGTTAACTCGGACCCGGAGAACTGGCACTGTGGCCCGGACCAGAGATTACCAGACTTGGAGAGCCACGGAGGAATGAAGCATTAAGGTTTTGCAAGGCATGAAATGACAGCAGAGGGTTTTCCAGTGAAATTGTCATGCCAGGATGTCTAGACAGTGGAACGTTTTTATTGGCAGAGTCGGAAACAACAGTTGGTGTTGATGTGTTGCAGTTGGTCAGAGAATGTTAAAAGCAAATGCTGACAGTCTCAAAGATACATTTACTTTCATGTGTTTGGCTGGCGACTTTATCCAAAGGGACTTGTATTGCATTCAGCTTATTTGTTCTTGGGAGTCAAACCCATGACCTTATTGTTGTTAGCGTTGTACTCTATATCCAACTAGATAAAACTACCCACAGTGGATGCGTTGTCTTCCTCGAAACTGTCCAGACCTCGTGGAAAGTTGTAAACTGCATTTGCCAAGACTCCTGCCAAGTCTGTACTAGTGAGCCAAGGTTGCATTTGACCTACAGCAGGTTTCTGCTCTCCATGACTCTATAGTGTTCCATTAAGAGCTGTGTAACCCAACACCCTCTGCCTGCAAAGCATCAGTGCTCAACCAAACCATTTCCGAAGCTCAAAAGTCACCATTTAGTTCATCATAAACAGTTAGAAATTATTTGTTACATTCTTTGAATCATTACATTTGTCCTTTTGTTTCCATTCAGGAAACACTGATGCCAATTTGTTCGCTGCAAGCCGTGGGCACAGATTGTTGGTATTAATGAGAAGGATGTTGGAAGTCTGCTTTATTATGGATAGGTGACCTTTGATCTGTGGCTTATTGGAAAAACATTAGTTTCTCGCTGCTCATTTGGCTGGACAGAGAGGGAGTCCTCCCTCTGATTAATGATCTGCCCTTTGGAGGTGAACGAGGCAGAGAGAAAGAGCAGCTTTGTTAAATACAGTTTGTTGAAAACTGGAGCCAAATTATACTGGACAAAATGGAAAATCATCTCATGCACACAGTGTCTTCAGGAGATCCTGTATAAATGGTGTTTTAGGGTGGTTCCTCGACTGTGGGCGCTATTGGCCCTGTGGACTTTCAGAAAATAATACTTAAACACACTAGTTTAATTTGTGCACTAACAATGTGCAATAGTGGACACTGTCAGAAAAAAATTAGGAAAAATATTACCTTTAGGTAGGGCTGTGCAAAAAAATCGAATGTGATTTTCAAGCTACACTAAATCGCGTTCATAATTGGCAATGAATTGCCTGCGATTTTGAATGCGATTTTGTGTAGCTTGTCAGTGAGCTACGGCTCTGTGTAGTAAATGCCGCTCCATCTGAAAGCACATGCTGGAGATTTACTACTAATCACAGGAGCGGCTTTACTGACGAGATGCACATGAAAATTGCATTTGATTTTTTGCACAGCCCTACCTTTAGGTGTACAGCTTGTTCCTGGGACGGTATCCTCAAATGTACACCTTTATACCTTATCAATATGCAACCGTTAGAGATATATCAGGTATAAAGGTACCTTTGGCTTTAAGGGTGAAAATTTGAAGGTACATTTTTTTTCTGATACGGTGTTTACATGCTTTTTTTTATTTTATTGAAATATCACAAACATTTCCACCACAATTCCAATAATGTATTGAGTTTAAGATCTTTTTGTAGATTAACAGTTAAAAAATGTTTGGATTAAAATGGTTGAATTAAATGACTAATTTCATAGAATTTAATAAGTACACCCATTTAAATATATTTTTTTATTTAATTACATTTTTTTATTTAGTGAATTTTAATATTTTTTGCTTTTAAAAATATATTTTATAACTTATTGCATAATTTGACAAAAATACAGCTTGGTTGGAAATGCTTGCCATAATTTTGTGTTCACCAATGATATTAATTTTTTTTCACACATCAGATGCCTCATTTCATCTCTAGCTTGCTGTTGTGGTCAAAATAAACATGCTTTCATCAGCATCATTAACAATAATAATGAAATCTTTTTAAATAATCTTTTAGATAAAGTTTTAAGCATGTAAAATGTTTATGGATATTCATAGTTTACGATTGAATAGTGGCGAAATTAAATGATGAAGGCATTCTAAAAAGTTTTCAAAAGTGTTTTAATGTGACATATACACACACACACATATATAGATATAGATATATAGATAGACAGACAGATAGATAAAATAAATAAATATAAAAAATAAACAATATTCACTCCGAAATGTCCAGCAATGTGCCTTTTGTGTGTATCTTTGTGACTGTCATATTCTCCTGTGCAACTCTTGACTAAATAATGCAATTTGTGTTTGCTGTGCATGAAAGAGAGAGATCCTGTGATTGGCTGTGTTCCCAAACTGCTGCGCGATTGTGCTCCTGTGAGGAGAGGTAGGGAGGGATGATGGCATGACAGTGCGAGAGAGAGAAAGGGAGAGTGGGAGTGATCTCCATTCACTTTTCCACACTGCTCCCTGAACCCTCTTTTTCCCGCTCGTGCTGCCGTGGAGGGATTTCTTTAATTGCATTCCAGAGGAATTTCTCTTGCAGCTGGTGCTTCAACTGACGGGAGCGAGTGGGAATTGTGAATGACTCTGCCTGGAGGAAAGAGGGATTTTCAGTGAAAAAAGCAGAGAGAAGAGAGAGAAAATAAGTTCTTTTGGAAGAGGCATTGCAAGCCTCAACTCTTTTGTCATTCGTCTCTTACAGATAAGGGACTCCTCGTCCTCATTTCTCACACGTTCTTTACTGCGACGGTTTGGCTGTCTGGGGAGCCTGCGAGGCAGCATATGTAAATAAAGCACAGGGTTTCTATAGGCTGGGCGGACTGCCAGTAAGTGAGAACCTTCAGGGCTTTCTCTCGCCGATTCTTTGTGGTGAGAAGCGCTCCCTGACTGGATCAACAAGTCTGAAGACGGACAGCTCCTCAAATCATCAGTGTGCACTGGCGAAAGCAGGAGCTGCATGCACCAGCCTTGGCAAGAGAGCGTTTACGAGTGCAAGAGAGGCAAAACAGACAACACAGCCTGGCGAAAGACTAGAAGACGGACTGTTCTTCCGCGTGCTTTCACTCTGGACACGTGCATTCGCAACAGTGTTTATCTTCTGAATGAGTCAGAAAGTCTTCCAATGCGCGCAAGCGGGTCTCTGTGTGACATGTTATTTTTCTTAAACAGATTGAGCTCTTTCCAGAATTGGATTTGAATCAGAGAAGGGGGAGGACTTGGATCTTGTGTTTCCCACATATACCCTTTTTTCCCCGCTTGTCATTTTTGCACGCATGAAGGACCCTTGCCCTGCACACGAAGACAACTGCCTGAGACTTTGTCTCCGCTGTGGTTACTGGTCTTAAAAGTCTAATTTGTTTTTGGGGGTCTCCTTTGTCTCGACAGCTCTGCACTAGTAGAGTGAAGCCCGACTGAATTGATCTTTTGTCTGAATCTAGGGTTCTTCTCACGGTGTGAAAATCCTGCAGCCCCCCCACTCTGACCCCTCTAAAATCCCCTCCTTCCATCTCTCCCACATGAGTCCCCTCGTACCCTTCCTCCCTCCACTCCCACACACCTCCTCGTCTTCCATCCACATGCTGCGAGCATGAGAGAGTAGTGTGCATATGTGCCTCTGTTTGCACGTGAAGCCAGAAAGCGGAAGCCAGGATTAGGTGTGTGGAGGGTGATGCTTTGCTGGATGCATCTACAGTTGACTGATTCAGGACCAGGAGGACACGAAACCATTCCTAAGGGATTCCGCAACTACTTTACAACCCGAGCATCTGTGATTGCATGTGCATGAATTTCATTGCATGCACTTACATCGGATTGACAGAAGAGGAGAGAGGTGGATAAAGACGGTATCCTGCCATGTCTGAAGTGTGATTGTGGTGGTGTGATATCAGAGCTGGTGCCAGCACGCTGTGTTTATCCAGGCTCGTCATGAAAAAAACACGCAGCACCACTCTGCGCAGGGCCTGGCCCAGTTCCGAATTCTCGGACCGGGTCTCCGATCGCACCCGGTCACGGAGCGAGAAAGACTACCGGCTCCACAAACATTACCCTAAGCACTTCATCTCTCACTGCCCTAGAGGATTCATGATAACAGGTCAGTTGTCCTTTACGCTCCACTGGCAGAAGAGTCCTTTTATTAATTTGCTCGTCTTATTTTACAGCCCTCCTACATTTCGTTTTGGAAAGTAATCCCAAATTTAAAGCTTGCTTTGAACGGGTGACTTTCACCAGATTTGGGGCCATGAGATGATTATGTCTGATGCATTACAGATGCAGGTCAGCTATTTTTAGCATTGGCTTCACACTGTCTAAACATGCTGTTGTGTGTGTGAGTGTTAGCTGAGTTTTGTTGCATCTGGAGCTTGTGTCGAGCAGCTGCTCCAGGTTTTAAGAACAGTAGATTTGATTTGGAATCGGTTTGCTTGTAAATGTTTGCTTATGGTATTTTATTTTGTTTGTTATATATTTTACAAGTTTCTAAAGATGGTTCAGTGAGGTTGACAAGTTTATGTAGATTTTTTATTCACGTTTTTGCTTTAGCTTTATTATTTTTAGCAGCAAAGATTTACAGGGGATGAATTTAGAGATGCAACGTCTCAGAGAGGATTTTGCCATGCTGATTTTATTGTGCCATTAAAATGTCAGCATGGGAAACTATAAATTCATCCTCTGAACCATTGTAGCCAGCAAAGTGTAACTTGTTATTTTAAGATATATTGTCAGACTTCAAGTAGTTTTGTTCAATAAAAATGTTATAGATAGTTAGCCTACATATTCGATGTACCGTATTGGCCCGAATATAAGACGACCCTGATTATAAGACGACCCCCCTTTTTCCAGATGTACCTTTTGGAAAAAGGCTTTTTAAAAACCAAATCTTGTTTTTTCTCAGTAAAACACATTTTGTCTTCAATTATTTTCATATTGCATACTTTTCCTATTTTAATTTTTGTTTTGAAAGTATGGTAAAAACTGGTAAAATGTACCAACAATCACATTAAAAAAATATACACTTTTTGATATACCATTAAAAGAAACAAACAGGTAGCCCATCTGAATTAGGACATTTAGGCTATCCCTCTAATAGTAGCCTACCAAAATCTTATTAACAGTAGAAGTTAAATCTTACTGTAGTCTTCAAATCTGGGTACGGTCTTATCTTTTAAAACCACAAAGGGAGTTTTGTCCCATCAGGCTAACGTGACAGTCACGACTCATGCAGCTGTAAGGTTTTCTTTTTCTTTTGATTTTACTCGCGATCTTTACAACACGTATTACATTACGTATTTCATGGCACACTCGTTTTATGCATATTTGGCTCTACCTATTGTTGTGGGTGTATTACTGACATGTCAGAGTCTGGATCCTGAATATAAGACAACCTCATTTTTTCAGATGTATTTCCAAGAAAAAAACATCGTCTTATATTCGGGTCAATACGGTATATCTGTCAGATATCATATTGAATGTTGTTATTATTATTTTAATGATGATCCATGTGCACAGTATTAAGCTAAACTAGTTAAAATGAAAAAAAAGCATCTTAAGACTATTGTATTATGTGACTTTCTTTTGCACTCTGTCCAACTGCTGCTGAACAAGAATATGTCCCTTAAGAAATGCATCTGATCGAGGTCTGGTGGATGTGACCCTAAATCAACCTTAATTATACAATCAGTACTTCCACAGGGAATTTCAGTATTTTGATTTCCAGACCTAGAGAAGTCAGGAAAAAAATGAAATGGACTTTAGGAGTTGAAATATAAATTGTTTTAGTTCTAGTAGGTCAGCTCTGAAATCACCAAATGATTTCAAAATCCTCATCACAATCAAAATCACAAATAACTGGAAAAGTAATTCAAATTCAGTCTGAATGTCAAAAAGTTGTGAGAAGCCTGTTAGTCGGTCTAAAGGAAGCCCTGTCCTTAAGAGTGACTAGTCATTCGGACAACTCACAGTCCAGTCGACTATGAAAATGTGTAGTTTTGCACATCCATATTCCAAATCTAGATTTGCGTTAATTACATGATGTGCTGAAATCAGATATGCTGGATGTGCTGAGACCTGTTGTCATGAAATGATATTTAAGCTACGTTGATTACACGTGCTCGTTTTGTGATGCTTTACCCGACTTGTTCAGACTCAGAGGGCAATAAATAACAGGATAAACTGCATCTCATATTTTGATCGGCTAATTAAGGTTTCCTGTTGGATGTCATTTTACCAAATCACTGCAGAGAGATCCCAGACTCAAGCTCAAGGCCTGAAACAACAGTGTGCTCCCATAAAAATAAATACTCTTATTGCCGCTGTGCCAGAACCCTCTCGTAACAGCTGCTCTCCTCTGTGCTAACGAGAGAATTAAGAGGTGATGACCAAGGATTACCCCATCCTATTTTGATTAGTCTAAGTCCAGCAGTCTTACCAGTAAAGTCCGAGAATATGTCATGTAAGCCAACAATTAGAGGGAATCCGAGCCTGATGTGAAGTGCACCACTTGTTGGTCCCCTAAAATGTTTTGCCTTCCATGCTTGGTGTCAGTGGTACATGAATTATGGTTCACTGGTTAATGTACATGAAGGTGCACAGCTCAAATTTACGCTGACCAGCGTAAAATGGCCATGTTCCGTTTGCTTCACTTGAAGCGAGAGAGGCTTGAGATAGAGCTGAATGGTAATGGATAAACCACATTGGTTTGAGGACCCTTCATGTTTCCTAGCAACATTGGGTGTCAACGGTTAAATGATTTGGTCATTGTGGTGTTTGGATGTCATTTGTAGCACAAAACACTAGCGTACGATTCAATGTGTGGGGCACTGAAAGTGGGTGTACTTCTGCTTCACTGGCTAGTGGGAGGTTCTGTTTTAAAGTTGGTTATATAATTCATATTAAAGCAGTGTTCATAAGCGCTGCGCTGCTTTGTTTACAGTGGTAACCAAGGAAACACTGCATCGCTGCTGTTCCATAAGCGCCACCTGCTGTCAGAGAGTGAATTTGCGTCTCATTCAGCTGTCTTTAGTTTTGTGAAACTATACTACATAAAACATCTGCACGAAACAAAGTCAGAGCATTCCGTTTTTGTTTTAAAATTTCAAATTATACAATTTAATTTAGTTTTGAAAAAACTGCTCATGCTGCATGTATTCAGCATCTTTGTTTGGATTGTGATTCAAATGCAGTGGTTGCCTCTAATTTTGAATGGAAAGAGCACAGGCAAAGCCTTAGTTTATATGAAGAGGGTTTTTGTCTTATTTATTTTATTAGATTTTGGGTTTGTTTTAAAATTTCAATTTAGTTTTGTTATTTGACATATTTCGGTTTCACAAAGAAGTGTGCAGTATTTTGTCCAAGCAATAATAAAAGGACACCTTTTCATTTATAATTTGTCTTTTAATCTAATTTTGTTGTGAGAAAATCTAATTGTGAAATCAGTATCGTGAATCGAATCGAATCATTGAGTGAATGGTTACATCCCTAAATGACGATGAACAATAATTGTACTAATTTTGAATAAAACTACATATACAGTTTTACATTTCAAGTTACGTAAATTATCAAGTTGTCCATTGTTGGAATTCATGATATCATGAACTAATGTTAACAAATTGAAATGTTCTGTAAAGTGTTGTGAATTTTTTTTTGTTAATCACTGATTATCTTGAAGCAAATCTGTAAAATCTCTAAAGTGTTTCTTAAGGTTCCTTCCACAAATATCTTCTTCTTTTTTTTTTTGTTCTTTTAAACTTACAGTTATGGACTATATTTTATTTATTTTATTCATGCAGGAAAGGAATGTCCATAAACTACTGTAATGCATCATCCTATTGTAGTTCTTCAAACAAATATTGGAAGCATTTGCTCCCCAATGTTGGTTAAAACCCACAGAAAATCAAATGACTCTGAATACCTCACATGGCTTATGTGATATTTTGAGCGTGGTGGTGGTTTGCTGCCGGTCGAGTGAGCTGGCGGATTGTACTTGAACCAGGACTGAAGACCGGCCAAAAGAGCACCTCCTCACAATCAACCCCCTAGGAAGGTAAAAACTATTATGTAAAGGACACACAATCATGCACAGATAAAAAGTCGTAGGCTTTGGCTTTATGGTTGATGCTGAACTTGACCCTGTGTTTTCTTGTCTTATAATATTCTTCTGCGTTTCCAGTAACACATTACTAGTGTGGAGCACTAATCCATGCAGGTCAGTGGGGGAGTCGTGGTATGCAGTATTCACATGCAAATCGGGTACGACGGACAAGGTTGATAACTTACAGCTGTACATAGACAGTTTTGTGGGGTTTTAGATTTTCTTATTGATTTGTTTTGACTGGCTCCTCCGTTTAGTCAATCAATCAATCATATTTTCTGGTGTCCAAAATCTTTGTTCCCCAGTTTAGTGTTTTCTCAGACAAGAAGTTTAAAAAAAGTTATAGGGAATTTTATGCTGTCATGGGTGAGTTGGGAGAGAGATTTACTGTTATCTTACCTGGCTATCGCTCAGCACAAAATTACACTGACTGACTATAGGGGGTTTTCTGGAGGAGTTCCCAGAGTCATTAGGAAAGTAATGTTAGGGAAGTCTGCATTGGTTTCAAATGTGTAATTAATTTGAGGCAATAAGTAATACATTTTAGTTGTAGTCTCCAAAAGAAAAATTGTGCTACAGTGGAAAGATTAGTGCATTGCTAATTTAGGAACACCTACCATACCTTTTAGCCTAAAATGGTAACTTCTAATGTGATTCAAACTACTACAAATCTTTAGAATTTTCAGATCCACTTCGGACACACACGCATGCACATGTTCTCTCGCTCACAAGAAAAATGTTAGAGCTCCCTGTCAGCTCGTGGATTTTGGAGGGATTCACTTAAATGGTTTTGAAATCCCAGATTTAGTTTTTCTTCAAATGGGACATCTGTTCTGGGATAGACTTCCACCTGCAGTTCCTACATGGTCTTTGTAGACTTGTGTTCCATAATATTCCAAGATTTTCTGAATTAAGTGGCCTTAAACTTTGTATTGCATTTAAGTTAAAAACAAGAGACAGATTTTGTGGCACATATGGAACTAGATATACCTTCCCATTACACTAGAGGAGATTAATGATTTGTAGACTATTTATTCTAAATAGCTAACTGCCCAGATCAGAGACGTTTTCATCTTGAAAGACATCTCAATGCTGCAATCAGACTTTACTTTGACTTTTCGTATACAGTCATTATTTCTAATCTGACCCCACTGGTATCAGACTTGCCGTAGTGTCACGTAACAGCTCTAAAATAAATAACAGCTGGTCCTGCAGTTCAGAGCATACCGAGTAATAGTTGGTTGATTTTCTAGATGGGACAAGCTTAGATGTCAGTAAACCATGTGACTGGATTTGACCAAGTACCCATATCAACCTCTACAGCAGTAATGAATCCTCTTCACCAGCCGAGGTCCGGACAGTTATATAGAAAAACATCAATTGATGGTTTTTGCCAGAACAGGGTATCTGCAGGATATTTAAGCTCAAATTTAAGACTTTTTAAGACCCTTTTTAAGACCTGCACAAATAAAGTTAAAATGACTAAAAAGCATGATTTGCAGTTCAGATACAGGTTTTCACTGATAAACTTCACATTTCAGTCTTTAAACCATTTTTTAAGAGAATGGAGTCAAAAGTATCAATTATTATATTAATTTAATCAGTTATCAATCAATTGTTATATCAATTAAATAACAAATATATTTTACTGTTTTAATTGTTTACATTTTTACAATGCATTATCTTCTTGTCGATCCACCAGTTTACATTTACAATTCTGCGTGTTTGTAGTGTAAAAACATTGGTTGATTTTCACATTGGTCTAAACAAAAACAGCAGACATTGAAAATGCTAATTCATTCTCTGCCAGCAGGAGGCACTTGGCAGAATATGGCGGTTTCCCCGGTAACTGCAGTACATAAAGCCATAGCAGCAGATGACTTTGAAACATATTTATTCAATGAAATCATCTCCTTTTTTAAGTTTAATCGTCACATTAAGCCGTATCGCAATTCTGAAATTTTCGTCCACAAAGACCTGAAATCATCTTTAAGACTTGTACCGTTTAAGTCTTATGCTCTTAAATTTGATACAACTAAGTTTAAGTCTTTTTAAGGACCCATCAACAATTTTTTAAATGCCATTGTTTTTCACTCACTGAAAGTTTCATCTGTCTGCGCGCCGCTTTCTACGGTGGCAGAGAAGTGCAAAACAAATCACAATTCTGAAAACAAAATAACAAATTATCCAGAAATAGCTTTCTGCTCTCTTCACTGCATGCACGACTGCACGTCTGAATGTCTCAATGGTTAACTGTAGTAGCAACCCGTGCCGCAGTAGGACCCAAACGGATCTACTGAGCTGACCTTGATGTGCTTGATATCAATTTGATTTTATTAGAAAACAGCATTTTGCATTTATTTATATCATAATTTCAAAAAACTTTGCGGTCCGGATTCAGACCGGAGTCTGCCAGTTGGCGACCCCTGCTCTACAGCTCTATTTTTACACACTGTGAAAAATGCTTCCTTGAGAAATACTCATACCAGCATATAATCTGGTTAAGCTTCACTGCATATCATAATAGTGATGTAATAGTGATTTGGCAAAATTAGAATATTGTGTTCTTATGAAAGTCCACGCAGTGATATGAGTAAAATGTAATAAATGAAAAGTATGGTAGCAAGGTTTTTTTGTTTTTTTTACAAAAGCATGTCAGGACATGATGTATATTGAACCATTACAGATCATAAGACATTCAGTAATGAGCACAGAAGCATCTTCTGCAAACGTCTTGCTAAAAAAGAAAGTAAAAATTGAAATTGTCATAGTTTTTCCACAAAACTTGTTGACTCCACTAAGGATAGTTTAAGGCTTTTTGAAAAAAAGCTGTTTTGCTAAACCAAAGATAAACTTTTCCATATTTTTACATCTTAAGCACAGCTTGTCATATGTGTCCTATTACTGTCTTGCAAAAAAAAAAATGTTTGGAAGATGCTTCACTGTGTCATTCCCAGTCATTCATCAGATTGGCTTTTGAGACACTGTTATTTACCACAAGCTGTTTTGATTGTTGGAGACTGTTTGGGCTTGATTGTCATTTTTGATTACTTTTTGTTTGTTTTCTGGTGCTCTGTGCATTTCCTTCCAGACTCTTTTCCAGAAGCTTTGGACGCAATGAAAAGGAATGCTTCTCTAGCCATTTGATTGAATGGGAACACTAAAGTATTGGCAGGCTATTCAGAATTGCCATGTACCCACCACACAAATGCATACACACACATTCGAACACACACAGTTTCACACCATGTTTTCATTGTCCGTGATTTATTTGGATTTTAAAGATGTCGTGAAGTTCTCAACAGTCTCCCTTTATGTCTTTTTTCAGTCTTGCTATCCCAATACCAATGCAAGCGGCTTCATATGTCTAGTGACGGCAGTTCAGATTCAGCATATGAAGTTCAATGAAGTGTTAAATGAGGGGTTTTCAAACTGTAAAGTTTGAGAGAAAACAAACTGTTTTGCAACAGATTCTTCTTGCCACTCTCACCTTAAGCTTTGGGGTTGTGAGGTACTATTTAACTTAATAATAGTATGTTTTATTTATATAGCGCCTTTCCAAAGTAAATATTTTCCAGATAATATTTGTCATTTGTTTTGATTAGTATGATGCCAATATAAAAACCTGTTGCATTTATAATATAAAGCTTACTTCTCGCACTGTATTAATGAGACTATACATGAAAATATATAGTTGTATATTTAATATATATAGCTTTATATTTTACTAAGGGGGTCACTTACAAGGGGATCGTCATGTTCTTGGATAAAAGGTTAGAAAATCCCTGTTCTGTCACATTTGTTATTCATTTATATGGAAAATATAGTGGGTCCTAATGGTAAAACAGACTAATTGGAGCCATATTGGATTTGTGTTGAAAGCTTGATTTGATGACCTAATGCTGTGGATTCTAGTTTACAGTAATCAACTTTGTTAAATGCCCTAAATCCAGAAAAAGGCTTTATACATTCCAGAGCTGTCTTTCCCTCTCTCAGATATCTCTGTATATTTTCTCCATTATTTCCTATTCCTATCCTAGATGACACACAGTCTCAGTAAACTGTAAGATGTCAGTGGGCCCCAACAGCTGCGCAGCCCTCGGTTCACGTTTTTTTTTATTTATTCTTCGTTTGGTCTTCCAGTTATTGCAGTAGTGACTGAAGCTGTAAACCTTGAAGTTTTCAAAGATGACTTCAGCCTACTAATGTACTTTCATTTATTTGTTTTTTTGTGCCTTTTTTTATGTCTTGAGCATTCTTTTAATATTTTCATTCATCAAGCCTACTTTGAAATTCAGTTCATGCCGTAAATTGCAGATTGTGTGACAAGAATACAGGGATAGAAGGCTGTTTTAACACAGACAAGGGCTGTGCAGTGTCATCCAGCATTTCCAATGAAATAGTGTTAAACTTAAAACATATCCAGAACTCTTTGTGGTTTTCTCCGCTTATTGCTCTGTAAAGGACAGCATTCATTTTGGAGTATGTCATGTTTATTGCCGTTCAAGGGTTCTTGCCATAGGACTGAATGAACGCTGCAGTTCAGTACATGTCCTGGTGAGACAAAGTTAAATCAAGAGTTTTGACTATTAATTGGGAGTTGGTTGGGATAGTTAGTTGGTTGTCAATTTTGTTTTTGTTTTTTGTAAAAATTTTATTTTTCATATTAAATTTGGAGTTAAACTGTAAATGTTAAATATAAAACCCTTTTTTTCCAGTGGTATCTCACATAGACCACTGAAGAAAAATGCAGCCTGAAAGCAAGAATGTGCATTTAGCTTTTCTTTAGCACTGGAGATTTAAAAGGGATGAATTTTCACATGCAACTTCTTAGAAAGGGTTTTGCTGTTTAACATTTTACTCTTTTTAAGCTTGACTAGTGAAATACTTGTTCAGACAACCCACTGACCTCTGTGACCAGTTGATTATGAAAATTTGTAGTTTAGCATTTTCCCTGACATTCATAAGATGCCCTACCGCAGTATTTCAGATCTTGAATTACATTTGGTCCTGATAAACATGAAGTTTGTTGTTTATGTGTTGTGTAAGGAGGTTGTAATTCATATGATCTCAGATTAATTTAAATGAAGATTTATTTACTGAAACTCTGCCTCCCTCTTACACTGAAAGTCTTTTATTCCAGATGTTTCTGCTGATGTTTTGGCATCATAAGCAGACAGTGACTGTTTTGATCTTTTGGATTTGTTGTTTCAGTACAGTAAGCAGGCGAAACCTGCATTTTGTGAGAATGTTTAAGCAGTTGCTCAGTTAAAGTTCCCCTATTATGCCATTTTTAAGGTTTCTAATATTGTTTTGGGAGTCTCAATAGGTTAACATGCATTCAAGGTCAAAATTACACTTTAATTTTCTCAAAATATGCATTTAATATCACCTAATTTTCCAACGATTCTCAAACGATTTGTTCGAAGCAGTTCTATGATTCAGTCTCTCTAAACCTACTCTGCTCTGATTGGTCAGGTGGCCCAGTCTATTGTCATTGGTCTACTGCATACAGCGTGTGTTCCGGAAACGATACGCCCATTGCCATAGTTCTGTATTTTGAACTCTTAGTTAGGGTTAGGGTTGAAAATATAAACATCTATTTTTTATCATACTTACAGGTTGTGATTCAGTGGAGCCAGCTGGTCCAAATAAACTGGGTATTGAGCAGTGTTAATTTCGTTAACGAAAAGTATGACGAAAAATGTTAGTTGACAAGCTTTTTTTCTCATGACTAAGACGAAACGACAATAAGGTCGATAAACAATAACTGTGACTATATCAACATGCAATATTGTTGACGAAAAAAGAAGAGACTAAAATGTATCTAAAAAAATGTAAACTATACCAAAATTTCATTTAATTTTCGTCGAAAAAAAGGAGACAAAATATTATTGCGGACTGTTATATACGCCTCTACTACACAAGCTTTCATGTATGCGGTTGCCAGATATCAAGAGCTCAAATCCTCAAATCAGAGCTTCTCTGTTAAAAGGATATGTGAGGGAGGAAACTAGTTGACGTTAGCTAGTTAATTAGCCATGTTATCTGCCTCGGTAGCAAGCCAAATAGTATTTATTTCAACACTGAAGCAAACGGCGGGTGGGTCTCTGTCTTGATCGGGGTGAAAGAGGGAGAAAACCAAAGATGACACAGATATATCGTTTATGTTTGACTTGGAAGTATTTATTTAGCGATCGGCGCTAAAACGTCATCTGTACGGAACATCGTTGTGTACGGAACATGGTTAGTCTACGTTACCCAAAAAATTCCCATACAACAGACTTCGTCTTTTTCGACGGGGGAAAAAAGTTCCAGGGATTCATCTCCTTCGGCCATCCTACACACAGGTGACTCTGACGCTCTTCGCTGCACACAACTGAGGGAGTCCTGCACTTTCCGTCTTTGACGACACGTAAAAAAACTGCGCATACCGCAGGAACGGTATAATGGAAAATTTTTGTGGTTTTGAAACCGTGACTTTTCCAAACCGCGGTATACCTTGAAACCGGTTATCGTCCCATGCCTACGTGAGATGTTTGGCTTAAATGAAAGTGTCATTCAGACAAAGTGGCATGAGATCTCGACTATTTTGTTTGTGATTGTGGTTGCTGAATAAATACACTTACTCAACCACTTTTGTTTTAATAGAGAAACATTATTGCAATTTGGAATTATTGGATTTACTATTAGGAATTTTACTGTTAAAATATTTTTTGTTTGTTTTTGCCAGTTTTAATAATGTAGACAGAGAGAGTGCATATCTAAGTCTTTGATATTAATTTATATATTAAATAGCCTATAATAAATCAGTCCAATAGATGAGGTCAAATAAACCATGAGTATGAGTCCACATTCTATTGATTTGTGCTTATTGGGGAAAGTGCAATACCTGAAATAAATTCCTCAAATGACAAAAATCTTTTCGAATATAATTTTGAGGGGGGGGGGAATGATCAGTTTAACTATTATACAGCATGACGAAAATGTGATGGAAAGTTTCATTTACTAAAACTAGACTAAAATGCTCAGACATTTAGTCGACTAAAACTTGACTAAACAAAATCAGGACAAGGTTGACTAAATATGATAATAACTAAAAAGTACATTTGACACCATGACTAAGGCTGACAAAATTAACACTAGTGCTGAACCATCTTTAAAAATAATTTATTTGATTGGAAATACAGTAAAAACAGTACTATTGTTAAATACTACATTTAAAACAGTTGTTTTCTATTTGCACGTTTTTAAAAATGTCATTATTGCTGTGATGCAAAGCTGAATTTTCAGCATCATTACTCCAGTCTTCAGTGTCACATAATCCTTCAGAAATCATTCTAATATTCTGATTTGCTGCTCAAGAAACATTTATTATTATAATTATCAGTGTTGAAAACGGTATGTTGAAACAGTGTAACTTTTTTCAAGATATTTTAGAATAGAAAGTTTGAAATAGAACAGCATTTGACATAGAAATCTATTGTAACATTATAAAATGTCTTTTATTGTAAATTTTGATCAATTTAATGTGTCCTTGCTGAATAAAAGTATTAATTTCTTTATACAACAGCGACAACTAAACTTATTGACTCCAAACTTTTGAATGGTAGTGTTTGTATAATATAGTGTAATATATATGGATGGATGGAGGAAATAATTTAGATAAACTATTTGAGCTCACTAATTGACTAGTCAGTTTTCGGACACATAGTTGATTAGTTGACCGTTGTGAGCCATGACTAATGTGCCATGACATCCATTGGTGCCTCAGGCTGTGAGTGATGCCGGAGCAATCATTATTGGCAATTCTGTCAATATTGGCTTTATCAGATGTTAACACTGTTAACAGCATATTTTTGTGATTTCCTTGCTGTTGGTATGATGCAGTTGCGGATGGATTTCAGTGTCTATACCAGAATCAAACGGATGTTCTACATTAGCGAAACAATTCCAATATTGTTTTTGACTGCAATTGACATATGCACGTATACACACGTACATACACACATATGCACATCATCTCCTACTGACATGTCGGCTCCCAGACATACACTGCAGCATAAAGGATGCAACAGTGCATGCTGGGATACAGAATGAACCTGTTAACCCACCGTGGCCCCTCGGCTGCCTGATGCAAGAATGCCCCCTGTGGAGAAACACACACATACCCACACATTTACCCCAACACACACTCACTTTTTAATGTCTGTTTTTTAATTATCTCAATAAATCTTTCATAAGCACCCAGGAAGAGGAGACAAATTTATTCTCAGCACATATATTTAGTTTATGGGGGTTATTTTAGTGTTTTTCAGTCATGATATGTAAGAAGAAATGTTGATTTAAAAGAGATTAATACTTTTGTTTCACAAAGATATGTGGGGTAATCCATTTGCTTAAATGAATAGTTTACCCCAAAATGAACATTTTGAACAGAATAAAAACGAATTGGGAATGAATCCGTCTGACCGGTTTCATTAAAAAGATAGATTCAAAGGACAATTCATTCACGTATCAGACATCACTGATTCATGTCAAGGTTTTGAGGGAATTATGAATAGTTTCAGATTGTTTCTCATATGAAACTGTTAACTTAAAAGACTTTAAATGACATATGAACCAATTTAATGATACTTTAATGTGGGGTAATCCATTTGCTTAAATGAATAGTTTACCCCAAAATGAACATTTAGAATAAAAACGAATTGGGAATGAATCCGTCTGACCGGTTTCATTAAAAAGATAGATTCAAAGGACAATTCATTCACGTATCAGACATCACTGATTCATGTCAAGGTTTTGAGGGAATTATGAATAGTTTCAGATTGTTTCTCATATGAAACCGTTAACTTAAAAGACTTTAAATGACATATGAACCAATTTAATGATACTTTTTTGTAATTTTGGAGCTTGACAACCCCAGCCCAGCATATTCTTTAAAAAAATTGCAATAGACATTTATACAGTTTGAAATGACAGGGTGAGTAAATGATTTCCATATTTGGGTGAACTATTCTTTTACTATTTCTTTCATGTTATTATCAGAATTGTCATATGCATATTTAAGTCAAGTGGAAAGGACACAGTGTGTACCTGCTGGTGTTTGACCCGTTTTATGTGGCATGTTCGAGACGCTGTTGCGTGTGCATGATTTACCCTGTGCATTGCAGCATATATTTTTTATCCCTCTAACACACTGGAGAACATTTGTTAAATGATGTATGGAAACCTGCAACAGCTGTGTGTGTGAGATGCTTTTGTACGTTTATAACTGCAGAGCAGGCATCTTAACGCCCTGCATATAGTATCTCACATGCAACTTGTCTGTGAGATACTAGTGTCTAAATACATGTGTATGCATTAAACTAAATGTGCGATACCGTATATACAGCTTTACTTGCATTGGTTCATTCTAGTTATTTATTTTACATATCAAACCAAAGACCCAAATTGTCTTCAGAGATACGGAGCACTACCACAGAGATTAGTGCGTTTTATAATCCGGAACTCCATGTAGAGCGGCAGGAGTCAAATCCTCAGTTCTGTCCGGCATCAGACCTGAATTTGATCTTGCTGTTATCTGAGCTACGCATTACAGTTCGGGGACAAGTTATACTAGTATCTCTTTAGTATGATTCACAGTGTTTACTTTAAGGAGTTAACCTTTTTACAGAATCGGTTTCGAATCAAGAGACTTTTGAACAAGCAAGCATCACATTTATTTCAGAAAATATCAAAATCAAGTAATTTTTGCTGTTCCGTTAGGTGTTGCTGCGGTTTGCTGAAAGCACAGATCTTCAGTTCATTCCTGCAACTGCATTCCAGACATTTAAAGTCAAGTTTATTTAAAATCACATTTCTTAAACTTCTAGGGCTCAGGGTTTGCAATTATCCATACTTTGAAGAAGCTGTGTGGTTTAAAAAGAAATTGCATTAATCCATGTTGTGGGTTTTTTCTTTTGTTTAGGGCCTTTCAACATATCAAAGTGTCTTTTGCCAAGCAATGATCTGATCTGTTTTAATGGTGGGAGGACAATGTAAACACTTCTCAGACAATTTTACACACACCTTTTTGTAGTGTTTGCACAACATTGGTGGAGTCAAGTGTCATATCCTCAGGGTCATGCAGCAGAACTGTATAGTGATATCACTCTAACAAGCACATGAGAGTTTTAGCATGAAAAATAGTGTGAAAACCTGTATATCACTCTATATGTTTTATTTATAATATTAAATATTACAATAATATTATTTAATGTAATTTTTAATAATATTAATAATTTAGTAATATTAATCATATTAAACATTGTTTATAGTTTCACACATCCCTATTGTGTAAATGCAATGCTGAAAGTTAATGATAGCACTATTTTTATTTATTTATTTTAGATGTATTTTCATTTTTTATTTAATCGTTTCATTTAATTGTATCATTTCATATATAAAATGTTTAGTAGATTGTATAACATCCTTTTTCTGTTTTCACTGGATGCATCAAATGGGGTCTTTAATATCAAACCAGTGTATTTGTTTAGTCGAGTTTGTTTGTTGCGATAGTACTCTGTGAATGGGTTTCATTTGAATGACAAAGCAGCTAACGGAAGCCCTTTCTGCACTGTGTTGGCAATAGAGCTGTAATCATTTACATCAAAACCTTTACTTGCCAATAGGATCATTTGGTCACCATGATTTCTGTATTATATTTAAACCTTAGGTCAGATTTCGATGTTTTCAGCTTCAATTGCATCACAGATGTAGTACTGAAGTGATCTGTAGAGGGTATGTGTAGGGCAGTCATATTTTGAGTTCGAATTAATTCATTCTCACTCTTTGATGTCTCCCCTTGAGCAGAGTCAAGAAAACTAGTCTTTCTTTCTTTTCTTTTTTTTTTGTGGAAGAGGTGCCAAACAGTCTGAGCTTCTGTTTTCTAAGAGACTCACACCTCATTCATTTAGGTTGTGCCGTGATTGAAGTCAGGCAGATCCATGGGGCGTAAACATGCTGCCATATGAATTTGAGTGGAGTTGCAGAAAAATGCCGCCTGACAGCTTTTGGATGTTTTGATCCATCCTGGAGATGAGACGCAAGACTCAAGTAGCCAATGGAATTCTTTCAGATGTGTAGCAGGAATTGCTTCACTTTCTTGCATGCCTAGAATTTTTGTTACCACCATCTAGTGTTACAACCAATGTTCCCTCTAAGCTGCAAGCCATTTGATTGAATTCTAGTAAATGCTAAATAATTGCAATGCTCGGGCAAACCTCTATAGAGTTGGTGGCGCTATAGAACCGATGAATATGGTTTACAGGTTTCATAGAAAGTGAATGATGTGCGCCAAATCAGTCGCAAATCGAATACTTGGTTGCGGACGGAGTAGCTCAACACGAGAGCTAACACAAATGCTATGACATGTCGAATGAAATGTCATCATGTTTTAAAGAAGAGTGACTTTATTAAGTGGTGAAAATAACAGATGATGGGCACAGAACAGTAACAAAACTCAGAGACATTTACAGTTACACAGCTGTGCAAACTCTACTGCATGGGAATGTTTAGATAACTATAAGAATTCACATGTTCATGGTTTTTGAACATATTTATTGAAAATGTAGCCTATGTTTTATATTATATTATATTATATTATATTAAAGCCTATTAAATAATTGGCCTCAAAAAGGCCCCTTTTTTTTTACATTCATTTAATTTCTCTCTTCAAAGTGTTACTTAAATTGTTCTTTTTTAGTTGGCTCAGCCTTTACTGAACTAGTTTTATAGTCCATTCAACTAAAATGTTTTAATTGGTCGAACATTTAGAAAACTATAGCAAATATTGTCAATTCAAATTTAACTATTTACTCCATGTGGTTCATAAGTTACCTAAACTAAGATGTATTATTTGGGCCTCATAAGAAATAGCTGTGGGACTATGTATTACATTTTATACCGAGTTTAACAAAAGTATTAACTGGTGTCTATCGATCACTAAAAAAACACACGAGAACATGTAAAAGCCTTTATTTAATAACAGTCTGTATTTATATCGTTTGTCATACAGACTAAACGTACAGGCTTAAAGGGATAGTTCACCTAAAAATCTAGATTTGCAGTTAATTTACTCACCCTCAGGCCATCCGAGATGTAGGTGACTTTGTTGGGTGAACTATCCCTTGAAAGTGCTTCAGTTGACAAACATTACATTTGTAATGCAACTGCAAAATTAATTTTAAACATATGTGACCCTGTCTGTGAAATCCAGGCTAAAGTCTAAATCTAATTATGAGATAACAAGCATCAGTTTGATTTTAACCATTAATTTCACTATGATTTCAATCTTTGACATGGCCTTACTCAGTCAATATTAAAGATATAAAGGTTATATTTTCACAGAATGTTCTACATCTTTATGAAGGATAATTTTATGTAGAAAACAGTAAATCCCAAAAAAATGACTTTAGCTGGGTTTTCACAGGCAGGGTCACGTATGTTTAATGAACAAAAAAAAAACACTAAACAAGCTAAATATTACAACTGTTCATAGTTATATCTTTAAAATGAGGCAGAAGTTAGAAAAAGTTAAATGAACCAGGTGTTACAGTGAATATTTAATTATAAATCACTGTTTTCATTTTATGACATTTAAATGTATTGGATTTCCATGACATTTCTCTAAACATTTACTAAAATTCTCTAAACCTGAACTGAGAACAATAAAGCACATTTTAATTGTAGTAAAAGCTCTAAACATTTACTGATATTACCTGGAATGAAAACAAAGTCTTAGTATTGAAAGTACACACACACACACACACTATGTAGTTGCAGTGGAGCAGTCTGGTCTCGTGCCAGTGTTTGAGTTGGTAGTGCCTTGGAAGAACTGACTGGCTAGCATCTGTAAACTTACAATGATGACAAAAGCATAATTGAAACCTTTGGCCACACCCTGATGGAGAAAGAAAAGTAAAATGTACCTTTTAAATCATTTTAGCATCAGGGGACGAAGGTCAACAGACTGTAGCTGCTCAAAGGGAGGGCTCTTCAGAGCCCTCAACACCGTAGGCAGGTCCCATGTAGGAACGGTGACAGGGCGAGGCGGGGTGAGCCTCCTAGACCCTTTCAAAAATCAAACAATAAGGATGTTCCTGCCCACTGACTGGCCAGCTATAGGAGCATGTGAAGCTGCTATGGCTGCTACATAGACCTTGAGCGTGGAAAGGGAACAACCCTTATCCAACGGCTCCTGCAGGAAGGACAATATCAGAGATATGTCGCAGGAAATTGGGTCTGCTCCACTGATCTTACACCAGGCAGAGAAGACAGACCATTTAAGGGCATAGAGCCGCCTTTTAGTGGGTGCTCTAGCCTGAGATATCGTGTTTAGCATGCTCTCTGGGAGGTCCGCAGGCTCCCGTCGAGAGGCCAGAGGTGCAGGGCCCACAGTTCAGGCTGGGGGTGCCATATCGTTCTGTTCGCCTGAGAGAGGAGGTCTCGTCTCAGGGGAATGGGCCACGGGGCTGCTACAAGCAGCTGAGACAGCTCTGCGAACCAGTGTTGGGTCCTCCAGAGCGAGGCCACCAACAGAACCCTGTGTTTCCGCTCCTTGATTCGCCTGATTACCTGTGGGATCAGAGCGATCGGGGGAAAAGCGTAAAGGAGGAGGTTGGGCCAGTCGTGGGCCAACGCATCCTTGTCCTTCGAAAAGTAAATTGGCCAGTGAGAGTTGTCTTCTGAGGCGAAGAGGTCGCCCTCTGCCTAGATCTCCCAGATTCTCTGAACCGTATGCGGGTGGAGCATCCACTCTTCTGAGGGGACGTTTCTCCAGGAAAGCATGTCCGCTCCCTGGTTCAACCTGCCCGGCACATGTGCTGCTCTTAGCGAACGCAAGTGTAGCTGAGCCCATTCCAGGAGGCATTCTACCAGAATGAAGAGGCGCTTCGAGGAGAGACCGCCCTGGCGATTTATATATGAGGTAGGTCTGACAGGAACGTGCGAAGGCCCAAACATACTTCCAAAATTTCCAGGCAGTTGATGTGAAGCCGACTCTCCTCTTTTGACCAATGGCTGAAAGCCAGTTTGCCATCGCACAGCGCTCCCCAACCCATGTTGGAAGCGTCTGTCGAGACTACCTTCCTTCTGCAGACCATACCCAGGGGCATGCCCCAATCCATCCACTGAGTGTCTTTACAAGGGGCCAGGGCTGCTACGCAGGTCCGGCTCACCTTGACACACATACGTCCATGACGCCAGGCGTGGGACGGAACTCGTGGTTTCAGCCAGTACTGAAGGGGCCGCATGCGAAGCAGGCCCAGCTGAAGTACTGGCGACGCAGAGGCCATGAGGCCCAACATCTTCTAAAATGCCTTGAGAGGGCGAAGGGCTCCAATTTCGAATGAGGCCGCGAGCTGCCGAATAGCCAGTGCACGATCTGAGTCGAGAACTGTTCCCAGGAGCGATATCCGTTGGCTGGGAGATAGCGCGCTCTTGGCAAAGTTTACCCTGAGTCCCAGGCGCTGTAAGAGGCTGAGGAGTAAGGATCTGTGGGATACTGGCTCGTTCTCTGACTGGGCGAGGATGAGCCAGTCATCGAGATAATTCAGGATGCGTATTCCCATCTGTCTCAGCGGGGAAAGAGCCGCATCCATGCACTTCGTAAAAGTGCGGGGAGCTAGGGACAGTCCGAAGGGAAGGACCGTGTACTGATATGCCACTCCCTCAAAGGCGAATCTCAAGAACCGCCTGTGGTGGGGGGCTATCTGGATGTGAAAGTAGGCATCTTTCAGATCCAGCGAAAAGAATCAGTCCCCTGGGCACACTTGCGAGAGGATCTGCTTCAATGTAATCATCCTGAATGGCCGTCTCATGAGGGCGCAGTTCAGATGTCTGAGATCTAGGATGGGCCTTAGGCTACCATCCTTTTTGGGGATGAGGAAATAACGGCTGTAGAAGCCTGACTCGCTCTGAGCTGGGGGAACAATTTCTATGGCTCCTTTCACCAGTAAATTCATCACCTTGGCGCCTAGGACGTGTGCATCCTCGCTCTTAACCAAGGTGGAGACCACACCGCAGAATTGCGGGGGTCTTTCCTATTATGCCATTTTTAAGGTTTCTAATATTGTTTTGGGAGTCTCAATAGGTTAACATGCATTCAAGGTCAAAATTACACTTTAAGGTGGAGACCACACCGCAGAATTGCGGGGGTCTTTGAGCGAATTGCAGTGAATAACCTCGTTCTATTATCCCCAGAACCCACCTTGACACCCCGGGGATGGCTCGCCAGGCCTTGGCCCGCGTGGCAAGGGGTTGTGTTGGTTTGAGCGACAGGCCACCATGCGGGGACCCAACGCTCGTGAAATGCGGAAGAGGAAATTTGCTCTCTTTTTGAAAATGTTTGTATTTTATTTTTCTTGCTATAACAGCGGTAAGTTGTGCGGGCGCTAATTGAACGGGCCTGGGGTTCACAGTTTGTTACCACAAACACAATGCCATCGGAACCTGGAAGTGAACGGGTCACTTGGAGGCACAAAAGAGGCTGCTTGGGGGGTGGTCCGGCAATAGCGAGACTTTGTCCCCTCTTCTTCCTGTTCCGCAGATCAGGTTGATGCTGGAGGCGCCGGGTCCAGCACTACCTTGGGCCGGGGTCCTTGGCGCTTAGGGAATGGGTAGCGTCTAGCCGAGTGGGAGCGATGCCGGGCTCAGGCTTAGAGACCGGCAGTGCAGTTGATGAGGCAGGCTTCACGGGCTGCTGAGTCGGCGCCGTCTTGGGGCGACTGGCGGCAGCCTCAGAGCTGGAGCGTTTTGGCAAGAAATGTCGCATTGCCTGGGACAACTTCTGTGCAGCAGTGAAGCGCCCTGCGAACCCTTCGAGCGCAGGTCCAAACAGGCCAGAGGGGGAGACCGAAGAGTCGAGGAAGGGGACTTTATCCACGTCCTTTATCTCTGTGAGGGTCAACCATAGCTTGTCCAGCAGACGAGTAGGCCCTTACAGCGAGTGCTGAAGTAGTCCTGCACGGCTTGGACAGGTGGGCGTCCTTTGCCTTCCAGCCTATGGCAGCCGATCCAGCCGTGGGCAGGCAGAGATGTGCGGCCACTGACTCATCCAGGGGAGGCAGTTTGTCATGCCTCTTTTCTTCGGCGCCGTCGACCATAGTGAGGGCAGACAAAGAGGAGGTACGCAGGTGGGCCGAGTAGGGGGCGCGCCAAGATCTGGTGATCTCTTCGTGGACTTCCGGGAAGAATGGAGAAGCTCGATGTCGAGGGGCTTGACGGCGCCCCGGCAAGAACCATTCGTCCAGGCGGCTGCAGGTGGGCTCCTCCGGCGGAGACCAATCCAAACCCAGCTCTTGAACAGCCTTAGACAGAACGCGGAAGAGTTAGGCATCCATGCCTGTGCTGGCAGCGCTGGGCTCTGCAGGGGGGCGGGGTCGAAAGACGAGCCTGACAGCTCCTCCGCATCTGAGGCAGCCAGAGACACACTGTCGTCCATGGCGTCACACTCACTCCCACCAAACGAAACCAGATCGCTCGCAGCCGCTGATGGATACTGGTCCGGGTGCGAGAAGAGGACGGGGGAAGCCTCTCTATGTGGAGAGAGGGAGGCATGCGGGGGTTCAGCCGACATGAGCTCACTCGTCACCGAGCGCTGAGATCCTCTGCCCCGCTGCTTTTTCCTCACATGTTCCTGGGAGGAAGGAAGCGGGAGGGCACGAGGGGCGGAGTCGCTTTCTGAAAAGAAAGCTATCTGCGAGCGCAGAGAGGAGAGACTCATATCCTCGCAATGGGGACATTGCATCTTGTTAAGTGCAGCTTCAGTGTGGGCAGCGCCCAAGCATGAAATGCATTGGCCGTGACCGTCAGCGGTGTGCAGGGGAGCCCTGCATGAGCGACAGTAGCGGCACAGCATTTGTAACAACGCTGGAAATTTGCTCTAGAAATTTGCTCTTACAGTCACCGGATAGCGGCAGGGGACCGGGAGACCACGCTGCTGCAGACGCCAAAGGCAGCTGAAGACCGGTGAAGTCAGCCGAGCAAAGAGGGGTCTTGATCCGCTGCGAGGCTTGTTCACGGCAAAGGCTTCTAGTCTCGTAGTGCGAAGATCTGTAGTCGTCGCTGAAGGAGAAGAAATCTGAGGATCCTATGGCGAAGTGCGCGCTTATATAGCCAGATGCCCCGCTCAATTTGGCAGGCTCTGGCGGGCTGTGCCGCCATAGGCTTGTTCAGCTCCGCGGCAGAGATGTGCGGCCACTGACTCATCCAGGGGAGGCAGTTTGTCATGCCTCTTTTCTTCGGCGCCGTCGACCATAGTGAGGGCAGACAAAGAGGAGGTACGCAGGTGGGCCGAGTAGGGGGCGCGCCAAGATCTGGTGATCTCTTTGTGGACTTCCGGGAAGAATGGAGAAGCTCGATGTCGAGGGGCTTGACGGCGCCCCGGCAAGAACCATTCGTCCAGGCGGCTGCAGGTGGGCTCCTCCGGCGGAGACCAATCCAAACCCAGCTCTTGAACAGCCTTAGACAGAACGCGGAAGAGTTAGGCATCCATGCCTGTGCTGGCAGCGCTGGGCTCTGCAGGGGGGCGGGGTCGAAAGACGAGCCTGACAGCTCCTCCGCATCTGAGGCAGCCAGAGACACACTGTCGTCCATGGCGTCACACTCACTCCCACCAAACGAAACCAGATCGCTCGCAGCCGCTGATGGATACTGGTCCGGGTGCGAGAAGAGGACGGGGGAAGCCTCTCTATGTGGAGAGAGTGAGGCATGCGGGGGTTCAGCCGACATGAGCTCACTCGTCACCGAGCGCTGAGATCCTCTGCCCCGCTGCTTTTTCCTCACATGTTCCTGGGAGGAAGGAAGCGGGAGGGCACGAGGGGCGGAGTCGCTTTCTGAAAAGAAAGCTATCTGCGAGCGCAGAGAGGAGAGACTCATATCCTCGCAATGGGGACATTGCATCTTGTTAAGTGCAGCTTCAGTGTGGGCAGCGCCCAAGCATGAAATGCATTGGCCGTGACCGTCAGCGGTGTGCAGGGGAGCCCTGCATGAGCGACAGTAGCGGCACAGCATTTGTAACAACGCTGGAAATTTGCTCTAGAAATTTGCTCTTACAGTCACCGGATAGCGGCAGGGGACCGGGAGACCACGCTGCTGCAGACGCCAAAGGCAGCTGAAGAGCGGCAAAGTCAGCCGAGCAGAGAGGGGTCACTGCTGAGCCATTGGTTCATTTTTAATACACTGCACAAACCAATGGCCGTGCAGTTTCACTGCGTGATTGAAAAAGGCTTCATATTCGAAGAAAAATGAGTTTTCCCCTTAGCGTATTAAGCATGATGCAGTACGAGTGAAGTATCTAAAGGGAACTTGACGAATGATCTCAATATTGGCTGGCTTTGTTGTTTACTTGTTCAGTCAACATTAGCATTCTGAATGTTGACTGGGTTTGAAAATAAAACCTCATTTAATGTGTTTTTTTTTTTTTTTTACAGTGACTTCATGAGCAATAACTGCTTCATATTATATTATATTATATTGTATTATATTATATTATATTATATTATATTATATTAATGAATTGAACTGTTCTGTGTGAGATTTTTTAAATTATTTTTTATAGAATGTCTTGATAAGTAAAAAATGTTTTCTCAGGTAACCTCAAATGTGCTATTATATTATATTATATTGTATTATATTATATTATATTATATTAATGAATTGAACTGTTCTGTGTGAGATTTTTTTAATTATTTTTTATAGAATGTCTTGATAAGTAAAAAATGTTTTCTCAGGTAACCTCAAATGTGCATCATTTAGTTTCATCAAGGGTCAAATCATATATAAATAGCACATTAAAGTAAAAAAAAAAATAGCGTGCGCAATACAGATCAGGGCTACTGTTGAAAAATTATGACCGTTTTCAAACAGTTTCTGTCATTTATTTACAATTTTGGGGAAATCAATGTATGACTGGCTTATTTATAGATGTCTATACACATTTAGCTGGGATACGAGAGAAAAAAATGACACTTCACCTTTGAGCAAATACATAGGGGAGATATTTCAACAAGTTTTATTGAATCTATTGAAAATGAAAAGGGTAAAATAATAATTTTCTGTTTTGGTTTTTCGCCCTAAGTGTGCACACAACTTTTGGGACATTTTTAATTTTTGTACATTTTTAGATTAGATTATTCCATTTCTTCAAATTAAGTCGATTATTATTTTTCTCTTTAGAAGATAATCTCCTCTAAATAATTGTTCCATCGTTCTAATAAAACAACTGTCTCATTGTTTAGTCCCACCCCACTGACACAAGTTATAAGATGATTTGTTGTGGCATCTGGTCATTACTGTTAGATATCCTGACACGCAATACCACAGTGCCAGCTGTGTTGTGCTTTATGTGTGTGTGTGTGTGTGTGTGTGTGTGTGTGTTTAGAGCCTATGTTTCTTAGTTTTTAAAGCAACTGTGCTTATGGGAAAAGTTGTTGTCAGCACAGACATGTATTAATTTATTTGTTTTTCTAGGACTAAACTGTCTTGAACCTTTTTCAAGTAAATAGGGCTTTACCATGGTTGATCATCAGGTAGTTATTCACAAAGTGATTAACAGTTCCTTCTGTAGGGTCTTCTGTCAGTCAGCCCTGGGAACCTGAATTCATTTCAGGGGCCGAGAGCATGAGACAGCAGATCCTCGCAAATTAGTCTATTTGTGAAAATACTATTTTCCTTTTTCAAGTAAATAGGGCTTTACCATGGTTGATCATCAGATAGTTATTAGAGGTCGACCAATATGGGTTCCCCTGGTAAAATTCGCACTCCAGGGACTAAATATCACGTTATCGGGGTCGCTTTAACCCGCGGACATGAAAAACAACCCGCGGCAACAGTGATAAAGTAGCCCAATTCCGCGGGAAAACCGCGGCCTTGACAACACTGCTGCTCCGTCTCACGCAGCCCAGAGGGAGTTCCGCAACAACGCGTAGCTGCCTGCCGGTGCGCCTGCCCATATATTGACCTAATTTGCAGCACAATCGGCCGATGCCGATTAATTAAAAAATGCCAAAAATCAGCCGATTAATTGGCCGACCTCTAGTAGTTATTCACAAAGTGATTAACGGATTCCTTCTATAGGGTCTTCTGTCAGTCAGCCCTGGGAACCTGAATTCATTTCAGGAGCCGAGAGCATGAGACAGCAGATCCTCTGTGTTTCTAAATAAAGCCTGAGCCTTTTGTGATCGCCCATGTGTCCTTTAAGAGACACCCCTCCCCCTCTCCCAGAGATAACCCCCTTCCCCCTCTCTCCGTCCCGCTCCTCCTCTCATACCCCCTCGCCACATTAACAGCTACCATGATACACACTCATCGTTTGCCTTGAGATGAAAGTGACGTTGGATTTGGGACGATTGTGATGCGAGAAAGTGTTGCTTTTAAATTGGAGAAAAATAACAAGAATCTTCTTCCCCACAATGCAGTTGTGTTTTTTTCGCATTGGAATGACAGCGTTGAGCATGATTCCTTTCATTATAAATGAGCAAAATATAGGGAAAATTTTGTGGAAGCTAAAGTTGAGCATCGGAAAGAGAGAAAATATGGTTCGTGGACGAACACACACTAGGTACAACAGGGATGCGTTACCATAACAACCTTTTCCGAAAGGGCCGCCCACTAGACTGTGTCAGTGGGCATTCCTGGGAGTGAGCAAGTGTTGTAAGGACCCCCCTCCCAAAAAAAAAAAAAAAACACAGTGCAAGCTCAGCCCCAATGTGATTGGTCACACCTCCCCTCTCTTTGTGTGGACCAGAGCATGCTGGGTAAGACCCTGGAGTGCTCATTTGTCTGTGGAAAGCTCTTGGAAGGATCCCAAAGTCTGCTGGGATTTTATGAGCTGGAGCCGCACAGAATAAACCAAGGTAGAGCTTGATCTTCTTCTCTCTTTCATTTGTGTTTCTGCTGCACGTTCGTCTGCACGCCGTAATTATGCTGCGTGCCGTGGCGTTGTCAGAATGAATCACAAAAGAGGGGGTGGGGTTGATCGGGAGGTGTTTGGACAAAGAGCCCAAGCTGTGGGGGGATTGTTTACTACGGCAGCATCAGGCGTGAGCGCGTCTTCTGCTTACCTCCTCCTCCATTATCCGACAGCGAAAACGCATTGATGTTCAAGGATGGTTGTCTCTCTATCATCCTCTTTTTCTGTCCGTGTCACCTCATGCTTCATTTTTTGGCACGCTTGTGTTTTATTAAGCCTGTCTGTGACGTGCTGATCTCACCAGGGTTGTGATGCAGCTGTTGTAGGCGGGATCAGATAAAGACAGACTATGTTTTTAAACCCTCAGCACTTGTGCTCCCCCCCCCCCCCCCCACAGGGGGGCCCCCCCCCCGGGCGCCTCCTTTAGTGGGGGGGGGGGGGGG
>NW_015505859.1:1083192-1102320 GCF_001515645.1 Sinocyclocheilus grahami
CCGGCCACTGGCCCCCCCCCCCCCCCACATCAGGCGAGCCCCCTGCTCGGGGCCTACTGTTAGAAGGGGTGTGGGGGGTGAACAAATGGAGCAGGATGGTCTGAAAATGTCTGCCATTCTCTTCCTCTCTCCCTGCTGGGGGGTCAAAACTGACAGCAACATCACATGGTTTCCATTTTGCTTCTGATATTGCAGCTCTTTGTTGCGTGTGAAGTCACTTCCTGGTTTCCCAGCTGTCTGTGAAAGTTTCCACGGTTCAGTTGATAAGCTTTTTCACCCAGAGTGTCTGAAAGTTTAATGCAATATATCTGTTTTGAGCTTTTAAGTCTTCCCTTACTAGAAGTACTGTGCAGTGATTATACTTTGATATATACCGTGATACTGAATGATTATGCATATACATCATGCATTGTACGTCAAAGAATACTTTTTCTGTAAGAATCGTGTTCCCCTCTACTGTACATTTTATACAAAAGTAAAACCACATTTTAATGTAAAAAGCTTTCAGAAAATTTTTGTTTGCATAATTAAAATACAAACTAATGACAAACTTACCCTTGTTTTACTGTAATAACAATAAGTGATTGATATGTGAACAATTTTATTACCATGATAATTTTTTAATAATGTGCTGTATGAGGGATAATATGATCATTAGTTTCGGTGTAGTCAAATTCACAAGCAAATGTGTGGAAAATGTATTTGTTGTTTGCCTTGTGCAACAGTCAGTTACATGCATCAGCAGTCATTATGCAAAAATATCTGACCGCAGAGTGCTTCCGCTGACCAATCAGAATCAAGTATTCCAGCCGTGGTACAAGAACTGATATTTCTTGTACGACGGCTAGATTTCTCTTATTTAATAAGAGAAAAGTAATTCTGGTCGCTAGTCTTTGAGTCCGAACACACCATGACAGTTTGATGCAGATGTTTGAGTTTCAGGACTCATTGTAATGCAGAGAGCTGGTCGCATCCTGCTGTTGAATGCTATCACCACCATCACAACACGCATGGGCCATCAGAGAGATCAAAGCTCACTTAGGAAGCAGAGAGCAGCTCCTCCCCTTTGTCCTCTTTGACTACAGCTATTGTGTAATGAAACCAATTTTTCTGGAATAAGCTTGATCTGATAACAGTGTTTATGCCAAAGTACACTTGTGTGGTGAGGATAAACGCAATGATTGTTTGAAGATTTGGATCATTCTTGCCTTTTTTTTAGATTCTTGATGGTAGCTTTATTTTTACAAGTGACTCACTAGAGCGTTTGTTTTTATTTTAAACATAGTGTGTGCAAGCATTGCTTTCTCTCTTACCTTTCAGCAAATTAATTGATTTGCAAATCAAAAAAAGTGTCATCTAATTATTCCTGGTCCACCCTGATAGGATTTATGTGTCCCCTGCACTTTTTAAGATATTTTTCTACACCACTGCAGATAAGGTTTGCTAGTTGAGGAGTTCTCTGTGAGATGTAGTGATGAACTGTGAGAAATCGGTCTGACCGCTGGAGAAGTGATGTTTGGACTGCAGTGTGTTTACTATACAGTGTCTGTGGTCACGAGTGACTGGGTAGAAGAACCGCAGTCCCAGTCAGGCGGTTGGAGCTCTTTCCTGGAAGGAGAAGGAAAACAGTGATGTCAGTGTCTGTGAGGAGAGGTGGTCTGGCGTAAAATATCTCTCAGGGGAGATAGAGAGTCCTACACCGGTGAGGATGAGGAAACGGCATTATATGACTGAAATGTATCCATGATCAGGAAGTTTAAGCCTAGTTAAAGTGGTTAAAGCAACTTTTGCTTAAAAATGTATTTGTTTATATATATTCTCGGTTTCTTGTCATTTGCTTATTAGTCAAAGCTTGGTTCACTTTGCAGCTTATTCTGATCAAGAACTTTCCAATTATTCAGGAAGAGTTTTTTTTTGCTTTGCCAGCTTGTAAAGTGAGCACTGTTTCTTTTGTTTTTGTGCTTTTTAGGGTCGGATTTATCTAAAATGGTTAATAGCACAATAATAAACCTGTGTGTGAAAAACTTTACTGTAAAGTTCTATATGTTAACATTAATGCAATAGCTAACATACTTTATTAGAAATAATCAGTAACCTATAAGTCTTGATTTTGTTTTGGGGGTGTACTAGAACATGCTCTCATGCTTGGTGCACGCATTATTTTTCACATAATTTACATTATTAAAATGCCTTTCTCCCCAGGCTGGCACAAACGGCTCGATTAGTTCCGGCTTTGATGAAGGTCCACCTTCCGAAAAACTAAATGTGTTGTGATTGGTTAGCTGTCCCAGTGCGTTGTGATTGGCGAACAGCTTAGACAGTGTTTCATTACTGCCCTGCCCCTTGCTCCGTCTTTCAACAAAAACTTTTGGGCGAATCCGGCAGGCACTTTACTCCCTCGTGTTGTGGAAGCTGTCCTCAGTAAAATGCGCAGCACACAATAGCAAATTGGGGTTATAATGCTCAGGAACAGAGTTAAAAAATAAATTGCAACCACTGTTTCCTGACATCATCCGCTTTTCACATGGAGGTGAAAAAAAAACTGCGTTTCAGGCAGTTACACACCGGACGAGAAGCGCAGAGTCGCGTCGCGCCACGTCTTTAAAATTCAAATACATTATTTTCTATGAGTGTAGGCACACTGGCGGTGTCTGTCCGCGGCACCCAGCTACGTTTCGTTTTCTCTGATGCATTAACTCTGCAGCAGCACTTCTTCTTCATCGTCTCGTCTCATGCGCTCACTCAACCAAGCGTTCTAACCACAACCTCGCCCCTCCCCACCCCCCAACCATTAGAATATCCGTAGGCGGGAATTATTTGTAATGATATTCCAATGAGTCGCTTTGTGATATCACAAAGCCCGGAAAACAAACGCTGTAGTCCAAATGAGCTGTTCGTTGTAGTTCTTGAAAAGGGATTTTTTAAAAACAAAATATCTCCCTTTGGAGTGGACTTTGAGATTTGTAACTTTCTAGATCTTTTTTATGCCCAAACATACACACTACACACTGACTAAAATTAAAAAAAGTGAAAAAGCATAATAGGACCCCTTTAAATGCTCTTAAATTAACAGTTTAACTGTTAACAGAGATTAACAGTTAACATATTGTGATTGAACACAAATTAGCAATAAACAATAGTTCATGAACAATTGTTAGATGTAAGTTCATGATACCTTATGCTTAAATATTTATGGTATATATTTTTTATATAGGTTTTAGTTATTTTGTTGTGTTTTTGTCATTTTTATTATTGTTTTTTTTTTATGTTTGCATAGTTTTTTTTATTAGTTTTTGTTTCAGTTTTAGCTTATTTTTTGTATTTTATTTAATTTAATTTAAAGTTTATTTTAAGTAATGAAAATAGTTTTAATTAACTATAATAACCCTGTTACCAATTCAGTTAATTTCACAACAGTGTTGACTTAAAATGTCCAAGAAATAAGGGGCATGCGTGAAGACTGGTTTCTCTTCATCTGGAGAACAATTAGGCTAGTATTTTACTGCTTTTGGATATACAGAAATTCAGATTATTAGGCATAATGTAATGTTCATGGATATCTCATTTAATTCATACTACGTCCCTTAAAACTGAGTACATTTCAAAGATTTAATGCAACTAACCTAGCAAACCTTGACAAATCGATTTGATTAGTTCTTCCTTGTAGCATGACTTTTCAGGTGGATTAAGCCAGTTTCAGTCAGCTGTATGCAGTCTGTGAACTGTCAGGTTATTCACTAGTCTGTCTTTAGACTCTTGTTTTGCATTTAAATCTGATATTTCTCAGGTGACCTCATACTAAAGGATATTCTTAATTGTACATATTTTTGTGATAGGATTGCCTTTGAACCGAAACTCTGTCCTGTTAATCTCGTGTTACTTGTACACCTGGGTTTTTTGAGCAGGTTTGACAACCTCCTGGACATTGTTCAAGTAATGTCACCAGGCTAGACTGTAAATGGGACACCTATGCATATCTATAGGCCATGTCTCCACTAGAAGAAGCATAACCTCTCATGTTTATCTACGATCAGATTCCTGCATCGAACAGATCTTAGGTTAGTGTTTCATCTTTATCAGTCTGACCACCCTGAGTGTCTTATTATTGCTTTCCACCTTCACGTGGACACTAGTTAACTTTGTGCACTTCTCACATATGTTTTGTCTTAATCAGCTTACCTTTGTTCTTCACCAGCCAGGAAGGTGCATTACCAGTATGTTTCTGTCCTCGCTTTGCATGCCTGATAAGCCCGATTTGAATCCTAAGAGCCAGGGATCCATGCTGAGCTACTTACCCAGGTGCCAAGGCCTGCTGGCTGGGTGTGTTGCCTCCTCTGGGTGTCTCTTCCAGGGTCTGTACTGGAGAGTCTAGCACCAGATGTTCTGTGCTATTTTTGGGAGAGGTCTGAGTAGTACAGAATGTGGGTCGGTCCAGAGAGCAAGTGTTACATCAGTAGTTAAGGATGATAGCGTTTGGATACCCAACTGATAAGGGTTTTTCAAATGTCATTGCTGATATTTGTGATTAATATAATGCTGATAAATATAATACAAAATAAAGACAGCTAATGAGATTTATAGAACAATTGCTTAAATTAAGTAAATGCTTATTCTACAGAATATGAACTTGATATTTACTGAAACAATTATCTAGGGATGAACAGTATATTGCCACTATATTGGTATTAGGAGGCTTTCACACTAGCACTTTTGGTGCGCACCCGGGTTCGTTTGACGTCAGAGTTCGGTTAGTTTGGATAATGTGAATGCTGTTTTCTGAACTCGGGTGCACACCAGCGAACCATACTTGAGTCTGCCTAAAAGAGGTTGTCTGGGGTATGGTTCATGCGAACTCTGGTACGGTTCGCTTCTGATATGAATGCAATCGAACTAAATTATGTAAGTGAACCGCTGTTAATGACATGAATTGGTCAAACTGTGTTTTTTTGTGTTTATTTAGTGACATTTTAATCATTGATATATCAGTTGATATAGGATATTTAATTGGGCGTGGGATACTTAATTGTTTGCATATTTTTACATTTTGATTAGATTAGAATACATTCTGATTACATTTTAGTGTTACTTGCCATCACCCAGCACTCAATTTAAGTTAATCTTTAAAAACACTAATATTTTTAAAACATTGTTAAATGTAATATTCAGCAAATCTCACTTATAGAATTAAAAACTGCTGATCTAATTATTAGTGTGTTTTAATTAACTTTTTAAGCACATAGTAGAGAATTTGAATAACGGCCATTTATTATTTGCATTTTATTTGCAGGTGATGTGTCTCCCATCAGTATGTCTCCCATCAGCCAATCCCAGTTCATCCCACTGGGAGAAATCCTGTGCCTGGCCATTTCTGCCATGAACTCCGCCCGTAAGACTGTCACACAAGAGACTCTCATCGAGCACCTAGCAACATGCTTCCCAGGTAATGTCTTTCAATGATTATGCAGAAAATCAGTGAAGTAAATGCACTTAAATACCTTCAAAATAATGTCACAATACAAAAAAAATCATGTGATGATGATGTCACAGTTTCATTTCAGTTTGGACTTTTTTCATTTGCACCATTCCCCTGTCCGCATTTGTCACTATGGTTACTGGTTTGATTTGCTATTACATTCAGCTGTGTCACCTCATTAGCCTGTGTATTTAAGTTCCTGTGTTTTCTGTTCTTATTGTCCGGTCTCATCTATGTTACTTCAGTGTTGCGTCTATACTACCCTGTGTCTTGGATTACCCCGTGTGTTGGATTAAAGACTTTTGGAACCTTTATCTTCTTCCTCGTGCGTTTGTATTCAGCTACTTGCTGACAGAAGACCGGACCACTACAAATGGACTACGCGGCTAAATTCACTGCCGTGGCTCAAACAAGCCACAATTTACTGGACTATTTTGAAGGGTTTTGTCATCTCGCTGTCAACACACCATTTGACGACGAGACCCTGAAATCACTGCTCTGGATCAGGGCGAATTACAATCACCCCTTAGAGCTCCCAGACACTACAGGACTGCCATTAGGTGTCTGAAGAGCCTCTTTACCTGATCCAGAGTATTGCCAGTCCCAGAGCCCAGCCTGCCATCACCTAGGTTCACGGAGCATCTGCCTGAGCCCACTGCAGATGGAGAGCCAGTGCCCACCACGACTGAAGAGCCAGCGCAAGAAGTAGTGACTGAGCCTGCGCTGATTGACGTATCTAACCAGGTGTGTGGGCTGGCAACACTGCACATGCCGGAGGGAGTATTAGTGGAGTACAAGGAGATGGAAAGAAGCCCCGACAACACTCCCGCCACTGAGGGTGAGCTACAACTGGCCTCTGGAAGCATTTTGGATAATGTTGAAGTGGATAATTTCATGTATTGCCCTGCATCATGTGTCTTCCCGCTAGTTCCATCCGGCCCTGACCCTCCTGACTCTCCTGAGCCTCCTGTGTTCCCTCCCAGCCTCCCACTCCAGCCTCCTCTCTATATATTTGGCAGTTCTGCTGCCCTGTCTCCGCTGGTTCCTGTAAGCCCCTCAGCTCACCCTCAGTCAGTACCATCCTGGAGCCTTGTCTCGCCTCGGGGCTTCCAGTCTCCAGCTCTGCCTTGGCGTGAGAATCCCGTGTCTCTGCCTCCGAGTCCTGGACTCCACCTTGGCACTTTGACCCATCGGCTCCGCCTTGGCTCCTAGCTCCCTCGTCTCCACCATGGCCCATCATCCCACTGGCTCCACCGGGCTCCCTCATCCCTCTGGCTCCACCTTGGTCAGTCATCGCCTTCCTTTGCTACGGGATTCCACTCCTCCAGCTTTGCCTCATACCTCCATCCCTCTGGATCTGGCTCTGTAACCACAGTGTCACCATTCCCCTGTCCGCATTTGTCACTGTGGTTACTGATTTGATTTGCTATTACATTCAGCTGTGTCACCTCATTAGCCTGAGTATTTAAGTTCCTGTGTTTTCAGTTCTTGTCCGTTCTCGTCTATGTTTCTTCAGTGTTGCGTCTTTACTACCCTGTGTCTTTGATTACCTGTGTGTTGGATTAAAGACTTTTGGAACCTTTATCTTCTTCCTCCTGCGTTTATTCAGCTACTTGCTGACAGATGAATGAAATATGCAGGGTTTTTTTCTTTTCTATTTGCTCAAAGCATCTAAGTTTTACATGCTGATTTATAATGGTTCACTGATTTTAGTTTCTTCAGTTTTTTCCCAGTAACACCAATTGTAACCATTTACACAGCCATTTGCACATGATAATAGGCATATCCTGGAACATCTGGGTAAAGTCTCTATTTAGAGCTTTATAAACCATGATGTGGTCACAGCAGTGATACGGAAAGTTTAACATCCATTGTTATATGCTATTTTGCAGAAACAAAGCACAAGAGAATGGTGTTTTGCTGAAATTATTGGTTGGAGTATGAGGGAAAGTGTGTTTTAGTATTTTCTCAGAGGATGTGGTTGTAACAATGTTAACAGTACACACATGCATATTGAATTAATAGACTTAAAGTGTGATGCAAACACACAAGTATAAAATATTTTTTTTAATTGAAATTCTGATTTTAGGTGTTTATTTGAATATATTAATGTATCATTAATTGAAGTATAAACTGTGCAAATGCACACTATGGCTCGTTGATCTAGCTAAAGTTCCTGGTTTCGGACTAGATATGTATTTGCTCTACAATGGATTCAAACAATTTTGAATTTATTCACCCGAATTGAATCAAACTATTGGCATTTTTGCTGCTGATGTTTAAATCAGAGGACTAGTCAAGACATTTAAATCAGAGGTGAAACAGGCAAGAAACAAGGAAAGATTGTAAAGTTAGTCTTCAGTAAATTTGATGGCTGAAGAAATCATTGCAAGATTCAAGATTATTGGTTAATTTGACATGCCCAGAAAAATCATGGCAAATATATTGTGGTTTATTCAAAATATTGCCTATCCCAAATTGTATTGGCACAGCCCTAATTATTTCATTGCATGTCAGTCATGTTTTTTGTGCCAAACAGATTTGTCAGATTCAGCATCTCGGTAGTGTGATGTTGAATATATCATGTGAGGGTGAGCTAAAGAGATGCAGCAGATGCTGAGTCATAATGAGCTCTGTGTCTCTTATGTTGTGAGGCAATGAGGTTGCTATAGAATCAGTAGTGAATGCTGAGGTTGCTATAGAATCATGACTTCATCCTTTTAACCCTGTACACAAAGCTGTACGTTTGCACACCTGGACGGTAACCTCTCCACTTGGACCATAATACCAGCATCAAGAAGGCAGGTCAGAATCTGTGTGTGTGAATATGGTATCTGAGTTGGTTTGGTTTGATTCGGTTTGTAAGGTTACTTTGAACTACTGTAAGTCACTTTAGATAAAAGCATTTGCCAAAATAACACATGTACATGTATTTATGCATTCCAGAGTGTTTATAAAAGTCATATGGGGATTGTTTTTTTCTGTTAGACAGATAAAAGTCTGTTGGAGAGAATCTCATATTGGGCACATTGACTGTAAAAATAAAGGATACAGACATCATTGAAATGTAATGTTATTCCACAGAGCACATTTTCATATAACTCATGTTGCAGTTCATCTCACTGCAAGTATTGTATTATAGAAACCCCCCACCTCCCACCTTGGCTCAGGTGCAAATCCAAATTATTATTTTTTTTTTGGAAATAGCTGCTAAGGATGTTGCATGGTTCCTGTAAAAATAAGTCTATATTTTGGTGAGGCACACAGCATCACATTATTATTGCTCGGTTCCTCCAGTTGAGGTCAAAGTATGTTTGTTTGGAGAAAAAACACCCTTTTTCTGACATTTAAAAGTAAAACATTGAGATTGAAACTTCTGCAACACAGGTTTCCAGTCAGTATTCTTCTGACGTTTTTTCTGTGTGACCTGAAAAGAAAAAAAAATAGTTGTTTAGTTGCGATAAAGTTGTTATCCATTTTTGTAGGAGCGCTTCATTATAGAAATGAAAAATGGTCAGTGGTTAGTTAATAGCGATTCTAGAATTAGACTAGTGTCCTAGGGTAGACTCTGCCACATTGATTGGATGCTGCTAGTGATTAATTATTATTTCTATAAAACTCTCTGAACTGTTTCCCAGTATTGGGTTAGGAAGAATGGATATTTGTCTGTGTTGATGCACCTTTTACTTTTTGTACCAGTGTAATACAAAAATGTCTGCTGGTTAGAGCGGTTGTGCTCATTGGAGACCCAGGTTCAAGTCCAGCCAGGGTCATGTTCCCATCCCATTTAATACTTCCATTTGTCTTTTCATGTTTTTGAAAACTATTTTATTAATGCTAATAAAAAAGAAGGAATAGGTGAGTCCAACCTTGCAAACACATTCAATAGTCATCTGAATGTAACACATCAGTCAAGAAGATCTTGTTGAAGAACTTCTTAACTCAACAGCTGTAGATCTTTATAACCAAAGTGAATTTCTGCAGTAAGTGAAAGTCTGTTGTTCTCGATTGGATTAGACAGTCGTTTAAATATGTGTGTGTGTGTTGGTGAGTGAGAGAGTGTTTGTAAGGTTGAATTAGGATTGCACCTCATTGACAGGGAAACTAAGCAGCAACTATGATGTAAGTACAGGCAACCCTTCTCCACCTCAGCATCTACATATAGTAGTGCTCTGGACTACAAATGTAAATGACAAAGCCGAACCGATACAGCAATCAAACAACTTTTTAACTCCATATTTTGACACGTTGAAGCTTCTGTACTGTTTGAAAAGAGTTCGGTATTGGACAAAAATTCTCACAGACTTTGTGTTTCCCTTTAGAACTGTGACATCACAAATGCACTCATTAAGCTATCATCACAAATATCTCTAGTTGGACTACAGAGGTTTATAGCGCAGACGGAGACATATACTGTAGACTCTCCCCCGAAACGTTGATTTTTTTAATGAGGTGTTGCCTGATGCATTTTAGCTGCAGTTGGGGGGAGGGGGGTGTATTGCGTCACACTAGGCTGGCTTTAAGAACTCCATGATGTAACGGGGAGTAATGCCAGCAGAGGAGCAAAGCTGTGAAACCAGCCAACCAGGCAGGGAGGGCAGCCACCACTGTGCCATGTCTATATGCTGTAGTAAGCACACCCATACATATAGTATGAAACAGGACAGAATGTGAATGTGGGAATTTAATGAAAGTCTATTTATTTTATGCTCTCAGCTTATATGCCGATATAAACACTCTGATGTGTCATGGATGACATGAAAGGCAACCAATGAATAATGCACATTAAACATTGTTATAAATGGAAACATTGTAAGTGCTTGTTTTAAAAAGTTACAACATGTAGTTTTTAAATCCCATTTTAACATTGGTCATCATGTACAAATGCAGCATATTAAGATTGTGGTATCAGCATAATATGGACATTGTTGATGTCAATATATTTGTTTTGACGCATTGGGCCTGATTGTCTTCTGTCTCTTTTTCTATCCGGTAGGCGTCCCCACTCCAAGTATGGAGATCCTGCGGCACACGCTCAACATGCTGGTCCGAGAGCGGAAGATTTACCCCACCCCAGAGGGTTATTTCATTGTTACCCAGCAGACATACTTCATCACACCTTCCCTCATTAGGACTAACAGCAAGTGGTACCACCTAGACGAGAGGATACCAGAACGCATGCCGCAGCAGCCGTGTACCTCTCCTCACTCAAGTACCATGACACCCTCCACTTCCGGATGTGTCCGGGAAAGACCTCACCACAAGAACCACAGTGACTCCTACAACAAAAGCTACCGGGAGGACATCCCTAGTATGCATACCTCAACCTTACAGAAAAGGTCTAAGGAGCATAAAGAGTCTTCTCCTGTGTCTCCGCCCCCTCAGCAGCCATCAGAGAAGAATAAGAGTATGCTTAGTTTTCCATTTAAAACTGAGACAAACAATAAACACAAAGATGGAAGCAGCAGCAGTGGGGAGAAGCAGTCTAAGAAGTTCGGCCTGAAGCTGTTCAGGTTGAGCTTCAAGAAGGACAAGACGAAACATCTAGCCACATTTTCAGCCCAGTTCCCACCTGAGGAGTGGCCACTGCGGGATGAGGAGACACCCAGTACTGTTCCTAGAGAGGTGGAGATGGAGATCATCCGTCGGATCAACCCAGATCTCACGGTGGAGAACCTGGCTCGCCACACAGCCGTAATGAAGCGTCTGGAGGAGGAGAAGGCACAGCGGAACAAAGCAAACTCCTCTGCTCAGCAGAGTGCCAAACTGAGACAAACAATAAACACAAAGATGGAAGCAGCAGCAGTGGGGAGAAGCAGTCTAAGAAGTTCGGCCTGAAGCTGTTCAGGTTGAGCTTCAAGAAGGACAAGACGAAACATCTAGCCACATTTTCAGCCCAGTTCCCACCTGAGGAGTGGCCACTGCGGGATGAGGAGACACCCAGTACTGTTCCTAGAGAGGTGGAGATGGAGATCATCCGTCGGATCAACCCAGATCTCACGGTGGAGAACCTGGCTCGCCACACAGCCGTAATGAAGCGTCTGGAGGAGGAGAAGGCACAGCGGAACAAAGCAAACTCCTCTGCTCAGCAGAGTGCCCGCAGCAAGAGGAGCCGCAGTCATCGAAAGACCCAGCAGGGCAAGGCCTCACGTTCCCATAGCAAAACACGTGCATCCAGGGGGGATCCGTCTGAAGGATCCAATCTGGACATATCCTATGATCGTGATTACAGATTCTACAGCTCCTCATTGGTACGTTCTCCACGCGATACCATGATGTCTATGGAGCGAAATAGGGGGAAGTATATGGTTCACAGCAACCCCAATATTGTGGAGTCTCACTTTACCACCACTCCAGAGTGGGATGTTTCTGGTGAACTGGCAAAGCGGCGGACAGAAATGCCATTCCCAGAGCCTTCTAGGGCACAGTCACATTCCAAAGTCCACCGAAGTCATAGTCATACGCAAGAGAGAAAGTCACGAAATGAGAGGTCGGACAAGGCCAAAGAAAGGTCACGGTCCATGGACAACTCCAAGGGACCACTTGGTGGTCCATACTTAGGTGGCCCAGAGAACTTTGAGTGCAGTCCTGATGACAGGAGTCGGTACTACACTGATGATGGTACTTTGAGGGCATCTGCGCAGGCGACCCACTATTCCCGTATCATGCTCTCTGCTGCTAGATTACACTCTGACGTTTGTGTGCCTGATGTTGGAAGAGGATCCTCAGAGGATGCTGTGCTTTACCGGACGCTGGAGAAGAGTAAAAGCAGAGATAGTCTTCCTGCTTACAACGACCTTAAGTCTTGCTCTCCCAAAACACCAGTAGACGACTATTTCCAGTGCACTGCAGCAAATGAAGTCTCTCTCTCTGCCCCACCTTCTCTTACAAAACCCAGCCATGACTTTACGGATAGTGTCTGGAAGGGGATCTCCTCTGACCGACTGACCCCTCATCTTACACCCCCTCACCCTATAGAATATAAAGAGGAGACAGCAAAGGGACAAAGTAGTATTTCTATAGCGTCAACGAGCCAAACCCCCGAGCATCTCCCCAATGGACGATTGTTGCACCAACACAATCCCGACTCAGGTGACTTGGACAAAATGGCAGAGGTTTACAGCCAAGAGACTTTGTTCAAACCTCCAGACTATGTGGAGAGCAGCTTCTCAAGGCCAGGTACGATAGGTAAGTCCTCTCACACCAAGTCAACAGAGGTCCCGGAGACTCAGGAGCATTTTGATAAATCTCTACCCCTGACCGTGCCACCATCCTCGGCTCAGGAGCAGGCTTCATGCGCAGAAACCACCTTCGACTATTACAACGTGTCGGATGATGACTCTGAGGAGACTAGTCATAAGAACCGCATAGAGGAGAAAGTTCTAGAAGAAGGAGGGACAATGCAATGGCTGTTGGAACGGGAAAAAGAGCGTGATTTGCAGCGGAAGTTTGAGAAGAACCTTACCTTTCTAAGTCCCAAGGAAGGTGAGAGCAACAACAGCCAAAAATCAGTCCATTCTACCCGATTGGACAGTATGGACTCCAGTAGTGTGACTGTGGACAGTGGATTTAATTCCCCACGGTAAGGCACTCAGGGCCACTTTAAGGGTTTGTTTCATTTGTTGTGTTGGCAATAGGGTTGTGTCTGAAATGATGGGTATGCTATTCTATGAATAGACATACATTATTATCCTTGTTTTTAACTTGTTTTTAAGTGTTAACTCACAGGAACATTTAGGGGTTTATGCTTTTATAGACATGACAGAATTCTGTAGAGCCTTAGTTTAATCCCAGTTCATGCAAACCATACATTTTCTTATTTTAAGCAGTAGTAACCACCTCTGCGAATGACATTAAAAGGATAGTTCACCCAAAAATACCCCCAGGGCATCCAAGATGTAGGTGACTTTGTTTCTTCAGTAGAACACAAACGAAGATTAAGTCAAACTGTTGCAGTCTGTCAGTCTTAAAAAGCAAGTGGATGGGAATCACGGCTTTGAGAGTAAAAAAACATACACAAATTAAACCCTGCGGCTCGTGACGATACATTGATGTGTAAATACACTAAACGATCGGTCTGTGCAAGAAACTGAACAGTATTTCTATTGTTTTTTACCTCTGATTTTCACCGCAATGTCCAAACTGTCCAGAGCGCGCATCCTGAGCGCATTCAACAGCCGGCGCCGTCGTCGTCGTCTTCTTGCTTTACAGCGGATCGCAGACTTATAAGCAGTTATAAGTGGCATTACCGCCACCTCTCTCTCAAATGGACCACTGACACACTCTATCTACAATCTCAATTAGGAGTGTCTGTTTGAGATATAGGTGGCGGTAATGCACTTATAAGTCTGCAATTCGATTTTTGGGTGGACTATCCCTTTAAGGTCAGAAACATACTCTATGCAAGTAAAAAAAACCTATGCTTGTCCAACGTGTTGTAGGCACACACTGTCCTGTTGTACATACTTAACATTTATTCTTGCATTACTGTGGCAGTAATAAACCTCAGTAGTCTGATAGTGATAGTTAACTTAAAATGTCTGTGCCATTAAACCTGATGGGTTATATTTCAGATAACTAGCTATAAACACATCAACAGTTTAACTAACTTTAATTTGCTTAGCAACATTGTTAAAATGGTTGTTCTGTTATGACAGTAGTTGACTTGAAATATTACTGACCACTATAGTGGCCCTTGCAGAAGCGATGAGAATGCATTTTACACATTGAATTACAAAAAAATGTGTTCTGACACATTTTGCAATGCTGCAGTTTGCTTAGAGTATGTTTGAGGCTTAATACTACTGTACTATGGATCATGTTTTCACTAAAATGGGAGAGGCCCTAACATGTGAGAGGTACCGAATACACCTTAATGTAGGTCAACCACTACCAGTTCTATAACTGCAGGCTTTGAAAGGGTTTACACCATTGTTTTTTTTCTTTATCTGAATTTTTGTTTAAATAATATCATGTATTGGGTACTCCTTTTGTCAGTTTTGTCTAAATGAACGTCATGTTTGTATTTTAAGTGCTGCATTGTTGCATTGTGTGTTCTCATCCAAAATCCATGGGTTAATTGACATTGTTCTTAAAATTATCACAATATAAAATAAATAAGCACATGTCTGTCACTTTATCTATTGATATGTATGAGGCCTTACTTAAAGAATGACTTGCTTTGAGAACATGATGCAACTTGTGCAACTTTACATCCTACCGTTATCCTTGTAATCCCCTTCAACTTGCACTCAGACCCTTTGATCTCGTCTTCCAAATGTCTGAAACCTCTCATACTGCAAACTTCCAGCAGATGTTTTCATGCTCAGACATTGCAGTGCAATAATAGTGACTCAGAAAACACTTTAAAGTTGGATGCAAAGTCTGTTTTGCAGGCAAAAATTCAACAATAAAAAAGGCGCAGTGTCATCCAGAGTGATATAAAGAAGTTTGTGACATCTAATTGAGGAAATAAACCGGACTTCTTGAACTGCTGAAATTAATGAAGTGGATTTTTTTTTTACTATGTTAAGGAAATGTGATTGGATGAAGAAAAGCAAGCACTGTGCTGATACTCAGGTCACCCTGCAAGGCAGAGCGGGTTAGGAACGCTTCACTATGGTGACGGCGACCCCGCTCAGTGCCAAAAGCCTGATGAGACATTTCAAACATTTGAGGAACAAAATGTGCCCCCGTGATTTTTTTTTTCTTTTGTGTTTTTTGTTTGTTTGTTTTCCCAAATTAAAGTATGTTGTTTTTCATACAGTGGTTCAGCTGCAGTTTTTACCCTGTGCGTGTGTGTGTTAGTTTTGTGCAGTTCCTTCTTGTGTTTTCATTCTCCCTTCTTGCACTTGCACTTTCTCCTCATAGAAAATGGAAATTCAAGCTAAAATTGCCTGTTTCCTAAACAGCGGTATGTCAGACGTCTTCTAAATACTTATTTTATAATACATTATTTAAAAAAAAAAGGCACATCCAGATTTTTTTTTTTTTTTTTAAGTTTCTTGTAAGTATGTTGTTTTTCATACAGTGGTTCAGCTGCAGTTTTTACCCTGTGCGTGTGTGTGTTAGTTTTGTGCAGTTCCTTCTTGTGTTTTCATTCTCCCTTCTTGCACTTGCACTTTCTCCTCATAGAAAATGGAAATTCAAGCTAAAATTGCCTGTTTCCTAAACAGCGGTATGTCAGACGTCTTCTAAATACTTATTTTATAATACATTATTTTAAAAAAAAAGGCACATCCAGATTTTTTTTTTTTTTTTTAAGTTTCTTGGGCCAGTAACAGTTTTTTTTTGTAAGCCTGTATCAAATGTATGCTTTAAATGGTTAATAAAAGCAAATTCATTATTGCAATAATAAATAACTAAATATCCAGATATATGAAATATACAACATTTTAACATAATTAACTAGTTGGCGCCAGTAGCCTTCGAGTTCGAGTCTTGGCTGGTGGACATTTCCCGATCCCATCCCTCTCACTTCGCTTTGTCTACATACTGTCCTATCATAATAAAGGCAAAAACAACGAAAATCTTTTCAGATGATTTTCGATATGACAACTTGCATTCATACAACTCTCATGTAGTTCTTGGGCAGGTTTGGGCTTTTTGAGAGTAGCATCTATTGACACTGGGCTTTTAGAATCCACACATAAATCCATGTATCGTCACCCTAAACCTTTCTAAATGTTCTGGTCCTTCAGGTTTGTATTCTTCATATTGTCATGGTCTTAAATGTTAATTTTGCTCCTGTGCTGTCCTGTTTATTTTCTGTTGTCCTTTATTTACTTTTCTTTTAGTACCAGCTTTGGGCAATATTCTGAAATTTAAGTTGGAATTAATTTAAAGTGAACAGGCCACATGCCACAGGATGTTGAATTGGAATGACACGAAGAGGAATTAAACACTGATACTCAGCAAGTATTCCTTTCGTCCAATACAATATTTGTGATAAAACATAAATAATTACACGATTAATTTGGACAAATCTAGTCCCTGTAAATTTATCATTAGTATTATATTTTTATAATATATTTATTTTTTTGCATAGCCCAATGTTTTGAACTGTAGTGGTATACATATACAGTGGGGCAAAAAAGTATTTAGTCAGCCACCAATTGTGCAAGTTCTCCCACTTAAAAAGATGAGAGAGGCCTGTAATTTTCATCATAGGTATACCTCAACTATGAGAGACAAAATGAGAAAAAAAAATCCAGAAAATCACATTGTAGGATTTTTAAAGAATTTATTTGCAAATTATGGAGGACACATTGGCACCAAAAGCCCCCCGCCGCCCTACCAGCCCCCCAGCTTCCGCACCATCCGTGAGCCGCCCGCCAACCGCACGGAGAAACAGGCCTCCATCACCAGCGTGTAGTCATGGGGACCGCCGTTAAACCCAACTTCACCAGGACTGTTACATTCTTACAGAGCTCGTGTGAGGCCTGTTCCTGCGGTTTTCAAAAATAGATGTTTCAAAAACCACTTCATCATGATTTACTGGAGGTATCTTTTACTTTTTTTGATATTTGTAACAAATACTGCTGCAGACAAACAAATCACTTCATTAGGACTAAATTTACGCTGATCTGCGAACTGTTTGGGATAAAATCCTTGATCGAACTCATTTGTTGGTGTCCTTTATAGCTTAATGTATCCACTACGGGTCTTAACTGTCTTCTGATCCAAAATTGGCTGTGTTGCCTCTGCCTATTCATTCATCGCTGTGTCTAGCGTTTCATTCTGTACGCTCAGGTCCCTCTGAACTGACTTACTACGGACTTAGTGTCTCACATTTGCTGGCCAAAATTTGAAGGCCACAATAATCTCCCTGGAAATCTGAACAAGCTCATCTGTTTCTGCTGGAATCCTTTTACCGCATCCTTGTGTATCGTCCGCCGTCCTGGGATTTTTTCCGGGACATTTATGTAGAATCTTAACAAAACTTACCACCATTATGGCATTATTTGTTTATAAAAAAATACCAATTTAAATATTACTGGTGCTTTCTCATTGAATGGACCGCTATTCTTTAAAAAAAAAAAAAAAAAGTTGGAATCCATTTTTTTAATTTGTCCAGATTTTCTCTTTTAATCAGGTGCTCAACTACTAGACGACACAGAATACACACATTGCTACCTCCACTATTTGTACAGTCATAGAGGGAGACATGAGAGACGTCCACCCCCACCTTAGGCCCGCTGTATTAGACAAATCACTTTCAGCTTGCAAACTGTGAATGTACTGCTAGTGCTTTTCAATCACATCTCCATCATCGAGCGTTAATAACCTACTGTTCTCATACTAACAGAGCCGAATCTCATTGTAATAGAGAGGAGACTTGTGTGGAGTTTGGAATCATATAGGACCCATATTGAGTGGATCATTTAGATCGCCATATCTCTGATATGTCCAGCCATGTTCAATTATTTATTGTTATTCTGATTATTATTGCAATATTTTTCCCCCAGTTCTTTTACGACACAAATTCACGGTAAGCATTAGAACAGTATTTCACCGATTTTTTAAATATGGGGCAAAACATTATTTTTATTTTTTTATAAATGTGTATAAATGCTGTTTTTTCCCAACTTTTTGTTCATCAAAGAATCCTGAAAAAAAAAGTCATGGTTTCTACAAAAAAATTACACTGCATTGTTTTTAACAGTGAGCAATACCTTTTAAAATATATTTAAATAGAAAATGTTATTTTAAATAGTAATATTTCACAGTTTTTTATATTACATTACAGTTTATATATACATATGCATAATTTGCCACCTCCACCATAAAGATAGCAATACAAATGTTTTGGATTTTTACATAATTTCCCATTAGAATATTGAAGTCCTATTACTATTAGCAAGCTATTAACCTATTAGCAACACTAGAAAAACAGTGGCTACCGCAATTAATACTTGTATGATTATGATCGTGTGATATTTTCTTCATTCTTAAAGTTGAATGCTAAATTTGCCAGTATTTATGAAAAATATTTGACATTAGTCATGCCATTTTTATAAATATTGACAAATCTAGCAAATTTATACACATTTTGTATCTGACAGTGTTGAACTGTGAAGGAGTCCTATGTGATTTATGAATAGCAACCAGAAAACGTACAAGTTTATACAAAATAATTCTTAGATGCATAAACTTTTGTGTTCTTTATGTCCTGTTTTGCCCCATTATTTAAGAATCAGTGATTTCGAAGTTTTTAAATACGTTGTTAAATTACAAGTCTGAAAGAATAGAAAATACATTTTTTTATTTTTGTGAATGTTCACTGCTCCATTTAGTGAACATCTGTCATATTCATCCGAGTCCCCCCTCATGAGTTCTAGAGGACTGTAAAATGTCACGCTCTCCAATAAATGGATAAACTGCAGTCAGGACTACCTTGTTATACCATTTTTGCACTAATGCCTGTTCTCTGGTGACTGTAAAAAGAAAAAGGAAAAAAAAATCATCCGAATGGATGTTCTGTTTATAATGAACATATTTCATATGAAATACTGATAGTCCATGAAATGTCTTCCCTAAACATGATGGATTTCTTATGGTTCTCAATAACATTGTTCCTTATTGTGACATTATGTCATTCTGTAAGAGATGGCCTATCTGTCAAGCTGAGTATAAAACCTACAAAAGGGATTTTC